>NC_136691.1:1064898-1079898 GCF_947650265.1 Symphodus melops
CCCGTGGCGTCCAGACACGAGGACACAGTCTCTCACCTCTCCGTCGCCTCATCTTCCTTGTGCCACATGCCGGGTTGTCATGACGACGGAGAGCTCTTATTGTCCGCTCTTCTCAGACTACTGATTCCACCGCCCCCCCCGCCCCCCCGTCATCCCTCCTCCTCCTCCTCCTCGGGGAGTCCTCCTGGAGTCCCACCTGCTGCAGGTCGCTGTCTCACCGACACGTGACACACAGAGCGAGGTGTGTGTGTGTGTGTGTGTGTGTGTGTGTGTGTGTGTGTGTGTGTGTGTGTGTGTGTGTGTGTGTGTGTGTGTGTGTGTGTGTGTGTGTGTGTGTGTGTGTGTGTGTGTGTGTGTGTGTGTGTGTGTGTGTGGAGAGGTGACGGGCCCAGCAGCTCCCCATGTTCTCACACTCGTACAGAAATCTTTAATTTGTTTTATTGGAGATTAATTACACAGTCGGGAGGACAGACACGCCGTGTTTGGAGCCTTTGGCGCTCATATTGGATTCTTTTTTTTTTTTTTAGACATGGACGCCATTTTTTCTACATTTTTGGGCAGCAGGAGATTTAAAATACAACAAGTTTTTAAGGATTGTCAAGATGCTGCACGTGAAGTTGATTTGACATTAAACTGAGTTGCAGAGGTAAATCAAATAAAAATCTGAAAAGCTAAACTCAGCGTTAAACCGACGACCTGCTGCCATGAGTAAAAGCAGTGAGCGCTAGTTTTACATGCTAAACTGCTTCAGCTCTGAAACCTGACATCTGATCGTTTCTCAGCGGCGGCTCAACAAACCACCGGGGGAAATCTAGCAGCACAAAGTGTGTCCACTCAAAGTCGCTGGTTTTGTCCCTGACAGGCTCAGACTGTTTCAGAGTCTAAATCAATACAGACTAGCTGCCTACAGTGTGGCTAACGTTAGCCGTGCTAGCACAACCAGCCTTTGGTCCGCCCTGCAGGTTAATGTCTGAATGCGCGAGGTGAAAGGGTTAACCCTTTCCTCTGATTGGTGAGCCAGTTTCACACAATGCTGCGCTGCTGCTGCTACGAGATGCTAACCGTTCACTGCGCTCGTTTACATCCAGGTTGTAGAGCGGCTACAGCCCCAGCTAGTGGCCGGAGCCCTACACATACCAACACATACAGAGATTAATCATTTATTTAATCAACCAATCAAAGTCTTAGGTTTCTGCCTGTCTCTGATGTATAAATCTAATGAAATGACAGAACAGACTGTGGATTAAGTTAGGGTTTATTTCAGCCGAGATAATACAGCATTGATTATTGCTAACTGACATTTTTTTTTTTTTTTTTTTTAAAGTGGCTTATATGTAGTTGAAAAGGTAAATCCCACTCATTCTGGGGGTCTGAAGTCTGAAATGCAGGGCAGGTTTTATAGATGCAAAAACTACTGATTTAAAAGTCATTAAAGCTGCTTCGTCTCGGAGGAGTTTGGGGGACGTGGGTCATTTTTTTTAATCTGTTTTTTTAGTTTGTAGTTCAGACTTCAGTGGAAGGCTCCATCGTGTTTAACTGTCCATCAGTCATCATCTCATGTTTGTCTCTCTGTCCTCGACTTTACTGACACCAGATTGTTTCTGAGGTTTAAAGACCAGGGGGAGTTAGAAGTGACAAAGGTCCTCGAGCTTGAAATGTAAAAACCAGAAACGTCTCCGTTCATTTCAACATCTTCTCCACTGAAGCAGTTCAGAAAATCACCCAGAGGAGGTCTCAGACTGCTGCAGGAAGTTTGAACCAAAGAAACAAAAGATTTTCTCTCCAAAAAGGGAGCACAGAGGGGAGGGGCGTGACTTTAGAGGGAGCACAGAGGGGGAGGGGTGTGGCTTTAGAGGGAGCACAGAGGGGGAGGGGGCGTGGCTTTAGAGGGAGCACAGAGGGGGGAGGGGGCGTGGCTTTAGAGGGAGCACAGAGGGGAGGGGAGGGGCTTTAGAGGGAGCACAGAGGGGGAGGGGCGTGGCTTTAGAGGGAGCACAGAGGGGGAGGGGCGTGGCTTTAGATGGAGCACAGAGGGGGGAGGGGCGTGGCTTTAGAGGGAGCACAGAGGGGGGAGGGGGCGTGGCTTTAGATGGAGCACAGAGGGGGGAGGGGCGTGGCTTTAGAGGGAGCACAGAGGGGGGAGGGGGCGTGGCTTTAGAGGGAGCACAGAGGGGGGAGGGGCGTGGCTTTAGAGGGAGCACAGAGGGGGAGGGGCGTGGCTTTAGAGGGAGCACAGAGGGGGGAGGGGGCGTGGCTTTAGAGGGAGCACAGAGGGGAGGGGAGGGGCTTTAGAGGGAGCACAGAGGGAAGGGGCGTGGCTTTAGAGGGAGCACAGAGGGGAGGGGGCGGGTGCAGACGGAGCACTGAGGGAATGCTACTTTTCCAAATCATGCTAGTTTCAGAAAAATACCAATAAGAAATTTAAAGCAGCATTTTATAGGCTATAAGTCCCGCCTCTGACAAGGAGAAACCTTTTTTTCGGGTGTCACCTGTCATCGGGCCACCCCTGGATACGCCCCTGTTGGAACGTCAAAGGCACGAGTCTTTGACTCTACTACAGAAACGTCATGTCTCCTGAGCATCATTCCAGGCGTCATGTTCACCTGTGAGGGTCACTGTCACTTTAAATATCAGTCTGTGGCTGTCACAGAGCCGCCGTGTCCAACACGTGCTGAACGAGGCGAGCCACTCGAGCGTGCAAAGAAAACCAAGAGCAGCTCCAGCGTCCCCGTGCGCTCAGTCTTCATGCTAAACACGCGTGTGTTCATGTCTGATTCATCTCACCTGTTTTTCACTGTCTGTGTCGTGTGTGTAACCTGGCATGTTTACTTTCAGATCATTCACCTCCTGTGAAAAAAGCATGTAAGTGCTCCTCCAGTGTGTAACCCTGATACTAACCCGCAGAGCTACATCCTGCTTATTAACACCCCCCCCCCCCCTCTGACCTTCAACCCCTGACCCCCCCCCCTAGACAAGGTCTGCTCTTACCTGGGATCCCTGCTGGCCTTTGGGGCTGGTGCTCTGTGCCGCTCAGTTCGGTGGTGGAGGGTGGATGGTGTGGAGCAGCACAGAGCGTCTTTATGGCCGGCTGTTTGAGGGTTTGATAAAGAGGCGAGGTAATTCCTCGGAGCTCTTAAGGCTGTGATTGATACTCCCACACGGAGGAGGAAGAGAGAGAGAGACGGACAGGAGTGCCTGCTCTGTTGTTTGGCAGGCGGATGATAGCATCACGTCCGCAGCAGCGTGACGGCAGGAAAAGGCCGCCGCACTCGCTAACGGGGAGAGGAAAGCTGTAAAGAAGGTGTCGTCGCTCAAGCACGGAGCAGATGCTTCACTTCATTCACTCCCGACTTAATGAAGAATGTCCATGCAGAACGGCACACTCGGATTAATGAGGCGCCGTGAGGAAGAATCGGAGCAGCGCTGACAACAAAGCTGACGCTCTCACTGAAGTGTTGACACTCTCTCCAGGACCTTCAGACTCAGCTCCTCACTGCGTCACCTTGTCTGAAATAGAGGTCCTTTTCATCGGGGTAGGGGGGAGAATCACTCCCATGATTCCCCGCCATCGTCATGTTTTGTTATTGTTTAGCTTGAGAGCGTCTCGGTTTGTCTCGGTGACTTTTTGTCTGGTCAGGCGATAGATGGGCTGTGTCGGAGGGTTTGTCCTTGTCGCGTACAGCGGAGGTCAACGTGTGCGACGTGCTTCGAAACTTAGAAAAACAAAGAGCTGCGACGTTCGACATTTTAAGCCACTAAACAAAAAATCCCAGAAGAAAGGAGAAAGAAGTGACTGAAGTCTGAGCTGGAAACAAGTTCGACCCAGGTGCTTGTTTGGAGAGTTGACCTTTGACCCACTCTCCAGCCTGGACTTTGCTCTTCTTGGGTAACTGCTTGTTTCTGACGGCTTTGAGATCCGCTCCCGACCCCTGAATGAGTCACCGACCGACGAGCTGTAATCACCAAGATGACGAGTCGTGCACCAGAGAATGTTTCTGCAGCATTTCAGTCGGGGACGTTTTTGGTGTCTCCCGTTGTGAGAGAGCTGTTGAGTTGGTGATGTCAGCGTGTGTTGCTCTGAAGCAGATGGTTGTTGAAAGTGTCCACACGGTCACATTAACAAGGTGTTACATCTCAGAATCGGTTTATAAACGATACGAAAGCTCGTCTTGTTTCCACTCTCTTCAGCTCTTCAGACTTCCAACAAACTGGAATATCAAAAGTTCCTTTCCACTAAACTCTTTGGACAAGCCGAACTGCTTTGAAACCAGCGACTTCCTCTGCACATTCTTTGATTTTAAACTCTATCAAAAGAGTGAATAAGATGAAGGTTTGTGCAGAGCTGCTCTTTATCCTGTAGAGAAGCTTCAAGCTCAATCTGTGTCCTTTCTTATTTGACGCTCCGCTCTGTAGTCTGAATGTTCTCTTGTGTTCAAACCCTCCTTGTAAACACCTGCCACACTTCCTGTCTCCAGCTGACCCTCCTCTCACATCAGGACTCTGAAACGTGCTGACCTTCATTAGCATTCACACCTGATCTGAGAGCAGCCGAGCAGGACCTCATGTTCACATGCAGAGAGCTTCAGCCTGGGATTCATCTGCTTTTCCATCAGCCGTATTCCTCTCAATCTGCCTGTGGAGGAAAAAGTCCTCATTTACACATCCAAGGAGCTCATAGGTCACAGTTACAGCTTTGATGCAGGAGCAAGCTGATTTAGCTTAGCTTAGCTTAGCTTAGCACATAGACCAAACGTGGGTGGAAATAGTTACATCCAAAGTTCCAAAGAGCAACATCCAGAAAACAAGTCCCACTAAGCTATGCTAACTAGCTACTGGAATAAACAGTAAAATAGATGCCTCTTCAGGGCCTGTGACATACGTCAATATGGTCGCCATTTTTTTTTTTTTGGAAGGGTAGCCACGCCTCCTAATGAATGAAAGGCTGTGACGGTCTGTCCACAATTCAGATGTTCTGAACTCCCATATGCAAGTGTAAGAAATAGACCAGACAAAGACAAAGAGTCAGAAAACTCCAAGTGGAATTCTTCTGACATTCCGGAGCAGCAGCAGCAGCAGGGAAGTCCTGCAGCAGCAGGGAAGTCCTGCAGCAGCAGGGAAGTCCTGCAGCAGCAGGGAAGTCCTGCAGCAGCAGGGAAGTCCTGCAGCAGCAGGGAAGTCCTGCAGCAGCAGGGAAGTCCTGCAGCAGGTGTTCAACTTTCCTCCACAGGCTGACGAACAGGAACAAGGCTGATGTGAAGATGATCTGGATTATTTTCAGTCTGCATGTAAACATGGTCCCTGACTCCTCATCTCCCTCCAGATCAAGGAAGTATCTGTCTGTCCATCACCTCTGGAAGATTCCTAACTTTTTTTTTTTTTCCAATCCGACCAACAGCCCAGCAGAACCCGGCCCCGCCCATCCCCGCCCGGCAGTACGAGGTGGCGATGAACCGGCAGCAGCGCTACTTCCGCATCCCGTTCATCCGGCCGGGCGACCAGTACAAAGACCCGCAGAACAAGAAGAAGGGCTGGTGGTACGCTCACTTCGACGGGCCCTGGATCGCCCGGCAGATGGAGCTGCACCCGGATAAACAGCCCATCCTGCTGGTGGCAGGTCAGTACTGCAGGGACGGGTGAAAGGGGGGAGGGAGGGAGGGAAGGAAACATGGAGGGAGAAATGAATAGATGGAGATGAGACACGGAGGGGCGGATTAGAGGAGGGAGGGAAACAATCTACACATCTGTCAGACCATGGTCGAACAAACCGCCTGGTTTACCATTTAAAGATTTAGCGAGTGCCTTTGTTAGAAGAAGCCGCCTCCCCCTGTCGTGATGGATCTGCTGCTTCTGTCAATACGTCAGGTGACTTCTTCATGCACACTGAGGGGAGTGCTGGGCTATATGGAGCCACCCTTACACATGACCATGATCATGAGACACTGTGCTGATGTGATTGGTTGAACCCCACCCTAACACACATACAGAGGTTAGCTACATCGACTGAATACACACCTGGAGACTGTCATGGAAGAATATTCACACACACACACATAAAGACCCTTCTCCATCCGCTCTCTCCCGCTCAGACATCCAATCAACGCCTCCCCTTCTCTGAAGTTCTAGTTCAGCTCCAGACTCGTGCGAGTTATGTCACAGCTGAATGTGTCTTATTGTATCTTTCTTCGCCGTGCGAGACGAAAAAACCCAGGCATACAGGACAGAGTGTAGGTGGACAGTGAGACAGTTACATAATACAGAGCAGTAAAGTAGAGGAGACGATAAACAAAGGCGTAAGGAAAGAATAAGAAGAGAGAGAGAGAGAGCGAGCGAGCGAGCAGAGGACTGAAGCCAGGATCGATGCTCTGACACTGATTCACTCAGAAGAAATCCAAAGGGACACTTTTATGGTCCTGCTGTAACAAAATGTCGGAGGTTTGACTTTGTGACAGTTCAGCAGCGTCCTCGTCATCATCATCATCAGTGATCATCAGGCAGCGTCAGGTCCGTCCCCCCGGTCTCCGAGCGTCCCGAGCCGGACGACCGACATGATTCATGGAGCCGGGTTAGCGTGACGTTTCCCTCGAGCGTTCTCTCTCCTCACAGCGTGAGGACGATCAACGCGCAGAGAAACAGGAAGCAGGACGTGAAGTCCATAAAGAGGAGATGTGAAAGTGAAGGCAGCACAGAGTGGGTTTATCGTTTCATAAGTGAGCACAGAGGGAACATAAAGCCTCTGAGTGGGCGGGACCATGCGTGTTTGATTGACAGCTCAGACAGAAGGAGGAGCAGATACAAGTTTAGCTTCATTTAGAACCGCTGAGCGGCTGTTACGGACGCCGTCTCTGATGAAGAGGTCGGGTACTTACTTAGCCTTCATCGTCTTCCTTGCTGGCCTTCAAAGCCCCGCCTACCTTCTGTGGTCCAATCAGATCCAGAGCATTCAGGAGCAGAATCTAAAGTTAGAAGGAGGACATACTGGCTGCTGCATTGTTGAAGAGAAGCTTCAACACAGCATGTTTCCTTCATGATCACACAGGAAGAGAGCAGCTCTCTGATTGGCTGATTGATCACAGAGGGACAGAGCAGCTCTCTGATTGGCTGATTGATCACAGAGGGACAGAGCAGCTCTCTGATTGGCTGATTGATCACAGAGGGACAGAGCAGCTCTCTGATTGGCTGATTGATCACAGAGGAAGAGAGCAGCTCTCTGATTGGCTGATTGATCACAGAAGGAGAGAGCAGCTCTCTGATTGGCTGATTGATAACAGAGGAAGAGAGCAGCTCTCTGATTGGCTGATTGATCACAGAGGGAGAGAGCAGCTCTCTGATTGGCTGATCACAGAAGGAGAGACCTTTTAACTGACCAACTTGAGCTCAGAATAATCACGGTTTGCAAACAGGAAGTAGCTCTTCAGGAAAAGTTTAATCATGTTAGTCCCTCCTGTGTTCTAAAAATAACTTCCACTGATTGGTCATCTTTACCTGTCAATCATCTGTCTCCGTGCTTCTCTGGTTAATGATGAAATCATCTTTTCAAAGCTCACAGCTGGTTGGTGTTTTGGTCTGACAGGAAAGGACGACATGGAGATGTGCGAGCTGAGTCTGGAGGAGACCGGCCTGTCCAGGAAGCGCGGCGCCGAGATCCTCCCCCGCCAGTACGAGGAGATCTGGGAGCGCTGCGGGGGGATCCAGTACCTCCGCAGCGCCATCGAGAGCCGGCAGGCGCGGCCCACCTACGCCACGGCCATGCTGCAGAGCATGTTCAAGTGATGGGGGGAGGGGGGGGAGGCGGGGGGCGGGACTCCGCACTGCAAAACAAAGGGACAAACGCACCAGCTACCTAACACAGATGGCGTGTGAGCGTGCTGCACCAGGTTCAGACCGGCCTTCAACCATCTCTCTCCCTTTGCTTTCCTTTGAGTCCGTTCTGTCTGGCTTCTGTTTCGGGTGGGGTGGGGTGGGGGGGGGGGGGAATCTGTAAATGATCACATGGGGTTGTTCTCCCTCTCGGTCTTTTCTGTGAGTCTAACTACGAGGCCTTAACACTTGTTTAACAGGGTTTAGACGCCACAGCGACGAGGTCACTTTGTTTTTGCTTTGGTTCGAAGCTGCCTCCCCAAAAACTCCAAAACATAATTCCTTTGTAATAGTGCATTCCTGATTATGACTCACAAGTGTGTCGCTTCCATGCTAACAGCTAACTGGTGACCCCCCCCTCCCTCCGACATTCAACCTGCTGTTTACACCGTCTCCATGTTCAGGAAGCTCGCACACGGAGGCGTCACGGCGAGACACACGTGACTCCACTCAGATTTAAGACGAATATTCTCCAATACTTCCTGTCTGTCTTTTTTTTTGTCTTTCCAAGCGAATGTAACTGGAGACCTCGTTGATTGGTCCATGTAGTGATTCCTCTTTTTCTCCTGCTGTGATTTAACGTGTAACGCTAATGAAACGTTTGAGAGCAAACTTTGAACCCCGGTTTGGGTTTCTTCTTTCTTGTGGCCCGAGCAGGAAATCCAGCTCATGATTTATTATTTAGTTTTTTTGTTGTTTGTTGTTTTTTTTGTGTTCATCAAGCAAAGCAGAAAATGTGAAATAATTATGCAACTCCTCGTGAGCTGTTGGAGAACAGATCAGCGCTGCAAAAAAAAATCCTCCCGCCTTCAGTCTTCAACATCTGACTCTGTGTTTTCACCACGAGGAATCCGCTCTCCCTCGTGTTTTCACTCCTCATCCTGAAGTCTTAAAAGTTCAAATCGTGCCGGCGTCGATGCTCAGACATGATCGGGGTCCTTCGCCTGCGTGTGATGATGTAGCGCGTTGTGATTGGCTGATTGTGGAAACACTCGACATCCTACGTGACTTAAATGATGTCCGGCTGAGAAGAGTCCACTGGACAGATTTAACTGCCAGTGTTGAGTGTTTGTAATGGCGCCCCCCACAGGTGAGAGACGGTAAACCTCGTGTGACGTTTCACCCGTTCACCTGTTCTGACGTCTTCTCGCGAGCCAATCACAACGTTGGGAGTGTTTCCTTCCCTGTGAGAAGAAACGCTACTCTCCCTTAAACTGGAACCTCGGTACGACGCAGCGGGCTCAGTTTGTGAAGGTTTATTTTTCAAACACTTCCTGGTTCGCGGCTCGTGAGAAGCAATAAATCGACACTGAGAGGAGAAAAAAAAAAAATGGGGCACGAAGACAATCTGCTCAACCTGCTTTGTTCCCCTGAAGCCAAGTCTGTTCCTCACCTCTCTCTCTCTCTCTCTCTCTCTTTGAATCTTCTCTGCACAATGACTTTATCTGAAAGCACGGAGAGTCGCCTGTGAAGTCAGGTGGCGTTAACACGCAGGACAGACGGCTCGTCGTCAGCCAATCAGCTCCAGGTTCACGGATAGTTTGAATCCTCCGTCGATAATTTGTTGAGCATTTAAAAAAAAAAAAAAAAAAAAAGATGAAGCCATCGACGAAGAGGTCAGAAATCAAACTAAATACGCTTCATTCAATATGTGCATTATTTTAGGACTTCTTGTTTATCAAGCAAGCCTAATTTATCTCGTTCAGTTGAAATGCCTCTGCAGCACTTAGACCCGCCCCCTTCTTCTGTAAACAGTCAACCTTTGCATGTCCTCTCCATCTGACCAAAACGTTTCCTGAAAACATCAACATGCAAACTGAACGTTCCCCCCCCCCCTGATATCCTGAATCAGACGTCTCCATTCTGCCGCGTGGCAGCGAGCCGCCGAGGTCTCCTGCCTGTTAATGCCGTCTGTGGAGGGGACGTGTTCACACCTGGAAACACTTCCTCGCCCTGCGTCCGCTGACATCTGTTTCTCTCTACACGCATTACAATCATTCCTGGGGAAGCACTGCCTTTTGTCCTCTCTGTCCTTTTTCTTTTGTTTTCTAACGCTGATCTCTCTAACGGATGAATAAATGCATTCCACGTTTCACTCGACTCTGCGCTCCTTCTTTGACCGACGCTCCTTCTGCTCATCCCCGTTTTTTTTTTTTCAATGTGGTTTTTAAAGTTTCAGATCATGAGGTAAGCAAGCGCGCGTTGGAGTAATCCCAGGTGGAGTCTGCAGAGGGCGCTAAACGGCTCGTTCTGCAAATCACGCCATCGTCCCCTGTTAGGAAACCAAGATTTCACGAGGCGGCGTGGAACCTCCCCGTGAGCTGCTGAAACCATCTTACATAGACTCTCCCCTGGCAGCCCTGCAGCGTTCTGCCCCCGTTGGCCAATGAGAAGAAAGTGTGCACTTGGGAAGGGGGGGGGGGTCTTAAAGAGATCAGATCAATGAGGGTTTTTTAAAGATCATGCAAAGTTGCTCTAAAGGTTTCACAAACTGTCGACATGAACACGAGGAGGTCTTTTCTTATTCAACACAGTTTGTATTTCAGCTACAGAGTCGAACAAAAATCAAACACATTGAATATGAAAACTGGAATCGTGGTAAAGTAGAGTTTGGTGGGTTTGTTCCCCCACAGAGCAGCAGTAAACATCAGGAGATCTGCCACCTCCGTGACCCTGTTTACACTTCGTTTCAAACGGCACGACCTGAGAGCGCTCGGACCGCGTGGAGATAAAATCACATCATTGTTTGCATCTCACAGCAGAAGTACAAACAGGGACGACTCTGACGTGTCCGTGGAAAAAAAAAAAAAAACACCTCTTATAACAAAATGTAAACACGGCCAAAGAGAAATAACAGTGATTTGTTTACATGAAGAAGACATGATGGCGGTTACACACGTCTACAAACAAAAACAAACACTCTGTTTTCAAGGATAAAACACATAAAGAATAAAGTCAACATATAAAACATGATAGTGTTGGACAGAGTTGAGTAGGTTAGCAGCTGTTTAACAAACGTCTGGGCGAATTCAACCTGCCGACGACAACGATGGAGGTTCATCAACCAGGAGTTTGCTTGTTTGTTGAGGATTAACCTTTTTTTATAGTAAACAACAAGCAGCCACCTGTAGTGTTGAAAAATGAAGCCAATGTAGAAGTGCAGTTCCTCAAATGTCCACTAGAGGCTGGCTCCAAAATCAGAGGAATCTCCATTATGTTTTAATGTCTGTTTTAACAGCAGCAATAAACATGTTTACAGCCGGGTATCTTAATTTGTTCTCGATAGATTTTATTTTTTTATTTATGATTCATTCTGCACGTGGTCGAGTTGACTGACAGGTGGGCGTGTTAGTCCAGAGGTTTAAGGCCCGCCTCAGCGCTTCCTCTTTTAAAATGGCTGATAGTTTGTGTCATCGTTTGGCTCTTCAGAAGCTGACCGGTGAAGTCACCGAGAGTACGTCCATGTTTTATATGATTTTAATTTGACTGTGCAGAACCGTCCGCTGTACGTCAGGCGAGTTGGACAGCTGCAGGATTCAGTTTGGATTAAATATTTAAACAAGCAGCATGTGGACACCGAGTAAAGATATTGAGCTCCAGATGGATTTCCTCCCACCAGTCGACCACTTTATGTTTCGAACTCAAACATCTAAAACACAAACTGCCGTGTGGATTATCTCAGACATTCATGGTCCCACAGGTTGAACCCTAAAGACTCTACAGACCTCTGTGAGTTTTCCACCTAGCACCATCATGAGTTTGACATCCTGAGCTACTGAGACATGATTGAACCACTATTTGGTCCAAAGATTTTACGCTTCCCTCGAGAAGACTCGTAATAACTCTGGTGATGAAGAAACGTCGTTCCAGCAGCCGGAGCTGCACGCTGTGAGAACTCTAACAGAAAACAAAAGTAAACATTACACCTGCTCAACGTTAGCATGTTAGCATTGTCACCCAGAGAATGTTGGCATGCTCATGTTAGCATTTAGCTCAAAGCACCATTTAAGTACAGCTAGCATGGCTACAGACTCCTGAGTCTTATTTACAATTCGACAAAGACTGTAAGGACGCCGACAATGATCGCATGTTCACTACATCGGGATTAAGACACCACAAAGGAGTCGGACAAGAAAACATGTTTTTAAATGTTTCAGAGGGAAATAAAGCAGAAGTTTTAAATGACTAACAGGGTAACGCGTGCACAGCCAACTGACGCTCTTACATGCCGGTCGGTTGCAGGAGAATTTGTAGTTAGTGCTTTTGTCATTTAAAACTAGTGTTGTGTCTTTAAAAGCTTCAAATTAAACAATCTGAGACAGAAAAAACTGCATTAAAGTTTAAAACTTAAAGGTCACACCTTCTCTTAAATCCTCTCCTCCATGTTCCTCTAGCATGTGTCTCTAGTCTGTCTCCAAACCCCCCAATGATGAGAAAAGTCCATCCTCTCCGTCTTCTGCCTGCTCCACTTTTCAGAAAATGTGTGCTCAAACAGGCCGTTTGGAGATTGTCCCTTCATGACATCACAAAGGGCAGTAGCCCCCCCCCCTTCATGACATCACAAAGGGCAGTAGCCCCTCCCCCAGGTGGGTGACACTCCCACAGCTAGGTGTTTGTTCTGCCCTCTGAGTCTGCCTTCTCACCGTAAACAATAGGACATGGAGCCAGAAAGCACTGAGTACACCCGAGCCCTTCCAGAGAGGGGGCGTGGCCAGACACAGCTCATTTACATATTTAAAGCTACAGACACAGAAACAGCCTGTTCTGAGCAGGGCTGAAATAGAGGGGTTTATAGACATGATCAAATACAGGATCAGAGTGGATTTACAACAACACACTTCCCACACATGATGAAGAGGAGCGAGGACTCTTATTTAAACTGAAGAGGAGGAGATCATGTGACCTTTAAGTATTCACTAAACAACCTTGTGGCCATGAGTGACGTCAGGGAGATACTACCTGATATCACGGGAACACAGGGCAGCCTCATTGAGTCATAGACAGTAATCCCTGTCAGCAGTATGAAGGAGGTTCAGGTGTGCGACAGGTAAAGTATGTTTGGATTGTCCAGCTAATATAATGACATGTTGTCTTCAGTGTAGACAGACTCAAACAAAAGAAACAAAAACAGATTCCTGATGTGACTTTTCTTTGTGTTTTTCCATCTTCCTCCCGTCCTATGAGATCCTGTGTTTTAACAATCTGAAATCTATCTGCAACACAAACACAAACAGAGGCAGCAGACGAAAACAGAAACAGTCCAGGGTCGATCGTTGTTCACACGATCGATGCTGCAGACTCGTCTGCTGAGCTCCTCTTTGTCATCGGCAGACGACGGCGCTCCGACGGGTTTCAAAGTGTCCTAAATGTCCGTGTCCCTGCTGGGAGTTTTTCCTTTGATGAGAAGCTCAGCGCATTGAGGAGTTTTAGAGGAGCGCAGATTGTCCTGAAGCCTCTTCAGCTCAGCACCAGGTTGGATTATTATTTATTTTTTTCTACACTGTGAGGCCTTGAGGAGTCTTCAGATCCTGCTGCGGGGTTTCATCGAGTCTGCAGGGAGAAGATGTCATTTTAAATGGCGATTCCACCAATTTCACACAAAGAGCTTCAAACAATCAAATGTGGAAGAAAAAACAAAGTGAGCATGTTTTTATATCATAAAGAGTTCGACTGAATTACAAACAATATACATGTCTCCCCAGGAGGAATTGTTCTTGTCCCTGACACACAACAAGACGGCAGTGGCTCACTGTAGTTTCTTGTGTTTGCAATTTGAAGGTCGCCCAATGAGGACCTGGTCCTGGTCCGTGGTCTATGAGGGACCTGGTCCTGGTACGTGGTCTGTGAGGGACCTGGTTCCAGTCCCCCGAGCAGAGTTCCCCTGCAGCTCAGTGTGTGTGAGAGTCATGGACCTGTGTGTGTGTGTGTGTGTGTGTGTGTGTGTGTGTGTGTGTGTGTGTGTGTGTGTGTGTGTGTGTGTGTGTGTGTGTGTGTGTGTGTGTGTGTGTGTGTGTGTGTGTGTGTGTGTGTGTGTGTGTGTGTGTGTGTGTGTGTGTGTGTGTGTGTGTGTGTGTGTGTGTGTGTGTGTGTGTGTGTGTGTGTGTGTGTGTGTGTGTGTGTGTGTGTGTGTGTGTGTGTGTGTGTGTGTGTGTGTGTGTGTGTGTGTGTGTGTGTGTGTGTGTGTACACTATGTGTGTGAGAGTCATGGACCTGTGTGTGTGTGTGTACACTATGTGTGTGAGAGTCATGGACCTGTGTGTGTGTGTGTGTGTGTGTGTGTACTATGTGTGAACTATGTGTGAGAGTCATGGACCCGTGTGTGTGTGTGTGTGTACTATGTGTGTGTGAGTCATGGATCCGTGTGTGTGTGTGTGTGTGTGTGTGTGTGTGTGTGTACTATGTGTGTGTGAGTCATGGACCTGTGTGTGTGTGTGTGAACATTTAAATGTCTTCTCAGGTAAATAAAGTAAAACATTTCCTGGAGTCAAAGCCGATGCATTAGTGAACTTTAATCAGTCGGGGAATTTGTCCAAACGGACGATGTTGCAGCCTTTTCTGTTCCTGCTCTAAATAAAGGACTTGTTTTGTTTATTAATCATCATTAATTACTATTGGACACTCAGTGCTCTGACTTCACCTGGATTTAAGCTCCTAATTCACTGGAATTAAAGGCAGTAAATGTTGTAAACACATTCCTTTAACTCATTTAATTATCGTTCTGTTTTATTATGAAAAATGTGAAGTTGTCAAATTAAGTGTTATGGATTCTGTTTCCCCTCTCGACTCTAACCTTTCCCGCCTTTTTAATCAGGTTCCATTAGATCTTTTTATTCATAACAGAGAAGGATTGAATTATCCTGATTCTGTCAGAGGAGCGGACTCGTCAGCTGCTGGGACGACACCCTGCAGGATCCAGTCCTGACTCTCCCGCGTCCTTCCGGGAGCTTTAATTAGTCGCCGTTCAGCTCCGTGTCCGTGCAAACACGCAACAGCTCTGAACTAATCGTGCTGCAGTCTGGCAGGAGGGATTACGGCCCGGCGATTTGTCTGAATAAAATCATCCCAGGAAGATAAGTGTGTGCACAGGTGTTGGAGATTAAAACCTGGAAACACACCGCGGGCTCCTCTCTGCATCTTCTGATA
>NC_136691.1:1084898-1114898 GCF_947650265.1 Symphodus melops
CAGGACTCACACACACACTCACACAGGACACACTGGAGTTATGATTTAACGATGTGGAACATTCTGTCTTGAATTTCCCTCAAACTGAAGTTGAAGGCTGAGATTATTAAAATTGAAAACCCTGAATAACGTAATGTTCCGTTAGCCTCAACAACATGCAGTTTAAAATATAAAGATTCAGAACTATGATAAACTGAACTGCACTTTATTAAATATGATTTTTTTTTAAAGATGAAGTATTTTGTGTTGTGGGAATGCACTTGTTATAAATATTACATGTACAAACATGGATAAGATGAAGGCGCTTTGAAGGAAACCTTGTATATGCAAATAACGTTTTACAGTATTGAGTGTATTAAATCACAGCTTGGCAGACTTCATGACATAAAAGTTGATCCTCAGCGAGCCGAGAGCCGAACAGTGCGTCTCCTCTCATCCTCCTCTCTATTATTTAGGCCCTACAGTGCTCAATACAATCCCACTGTGTATTGGTAGATTTGACATATAGACCTAATTACTGAGTCTATTTCAATGTGTTTGTGATCTCTGCCCTCGCCGCCTGCATCTCATCTGCAGAGAATATCACTGCGGCTGATACAACAATGGGACTTATTATGAGACGCGGCCTTGTGTTTTATCACACACATAAAAAGACATCGTCCCTGGGCTGCTGCTGGAACATGAATGTGAGAACCTAAAGGCATTCAAAGATCAGCTGGGAACTTTGACTGCCGGCTGTAAGTCTCAGAGGAGCGAAAACGTCAGCTGACATTTGAACACAGAAGTTCATTTTCACAAAAATGTCATTAAAAGACATTAATTTACATTTTGTATTTACATTTTGACGCTTTATTTTTTTTAATCCAATTTTAGTATAGCTGTAGTGTCGTTTATTTGCTGCTCTGTGTGTCTTTGAATTGCCCCCCGTGGACAAATAAAGTTTTTTGAATTGAATTGTCGAGGGTTTATGGACCCCCGTGGTCTCTTATGATTAGTAGAACTCTGTTTACAGGTGAAGCTACAAGCTAAATGAAGCGTGCTAACATTAGCCTGCTAACACAACAGTTTAAGCGGCACGTTGCTTGCATTTGACTCCTTCGTGCAAACACGAGTGGAGGCTTCAACATGGAGGAGGCGTGGCCAAACAGCAGTTTGTTTTGGTTTCATGCTGGAGCTCAAGGGCGACACCTACTGGATCAAACAGTGGCACGTTCTTCCTTTAATGACTCCATGTTTGTTAGCATGTGTGCTCAGGTTTAACCACTGCGGTAAAATCAGGAATACATCGATGAGTTTCTGCACCGCTGTGTCGCTCTGCTCGCTACAGCACGGGTGTAGATCTCGTCTAAGTTTAGTGACCTCGTTTAAAAGTATAAACTCCAGGAGGTAGATACTGAGTGTCACAAAGATCACTTTACCTGGTTCTACGTCCAGCGAGCCCGTGTCGATCTGGATGTGCATGTTTCTGTAGGCGGCGGAGCAGAACTCCTCCAGAACGCAGTGCACGGCCTCCGTGACGTTGTACGGCACCGTCTTGGCAAACTTCATCCTGCTGTTGACGACCACGCTGCCCTTCCTGAAGTTTAGGATCTCCAGATCCATGAAGCCCGTCAGGTTGGCCTGCAGGTACGGCAGCAGCTGTGGACAAACACAGAAACAGGCGTTTCAGTTTGAGCCCTGAAAGTTTGAAAAGGTCACGAAGGAGGCGGAGAGTCTGTTCGAGGAATGAAGCTGTTAAATATGCAGACACTTTATTTGATATGAATGGATTAATTTGCGCGCTTTCATTTGTCAAATCGCCTCATCTGTTATCCATGAACTCCCTCGCTGGAGAAAGACATTAGAAAGAAACTCAAATTTATCACAAGTTGTAACCTTGACAAAGATAGTGAACTGCCAAAAACAAAACCACTGCAGGCAAAAAAAACAAAACGTTCAATTCAAAGTCGGGGCAAATAAATTATCTAATCATGAATAAAGAGTCTGAGTGTGAAACAACCTGACTCCTCTCCTGCTGCAAACATCCCGAGCAGATGACAAATCAACATGTTTAACGGTGTACAGCTCTTCAAGCGGAAATTTCCTGATTTACATCCAATTTACTTGTTTATAGTCCGGCTTTAAAGACAGCAGAAGAGTTTAAATCATGTGAAAATCTGCACAGGGGAAAGCTGCTTTGGAGGAAATAATCACCTTATTGGTTGAGTAAATCCTCCTTGAGCTGGATGTCAGAGACGATTTTACTGTTGGTGTGGTCGAGGAGATGAACGGCGTGTTTTCAAATAAACAACTAAATCACGGCTGTAAAAGCTGCTTTTTTATGTGTTATTTAAAATAGAAAGTCAACGACAGTCAGATGCTCCAATAAACACCTGAATACAAACAGTAGACTGATTTATGTTTTAGTTTAGAGGAAGGATGTGCCACATGTTCCACATCAACATAAATGTGTGTGTGTGAGTCCTGGTGGACAAATCTCCCACTCCTACAGTTTTAACCAGTAAAGAAGCGATGTCTCTCGCCTTTCAAGCCACCCAAGGTCACCTTACACAGGATGAGAGCATTTAAGAACATCTGAATATTGGACCTAACGGGATGGATTACTTGTCCTTTGCAGCCTGCCTCGAGTGGACACCCCTTGAACTGCAGTATTTTGCACTTCAGCATTGGCTTCCTTGTTCTTTTTAACGCTGGAGGTGACAGCTGACTACTGTTAGGTTATCTTAGGTATCAGAAGGTGCAGAAGATTGGTTGTTACCAGGGGAGGATGAATTGCTGTTGGAGATTAGCCAATTGGCTTCAAGATTGCATTTAAAACAGTGTCCCACCGGGAAGCATTATTGGCCCGTTTTTATTTAATTTTCTTTTTATAGTCTCATTTGTTTCACATTATAGTATTTTTTTTTTTAACCTCAATGGGTTATTGTCCAGTTTTTTGTGTCTGAATCTTCACTTGAAAGTTGCTACAAAACAAAAAAACTAACTTTTATCTCAAACCATGATCATCATTAAATTGACACCTTAATGGTTTGTATTCACCTAAACAAGTTAAGCGAATATACGTCCATCTTCACCTTCAAACATCAGCCTGTGTTATAATCAAGCTGCACTCTCCAGTGTTTAAAACTGAAGGCTGTACCTCCTGACTGACACGAGATTTGCCTAAAAGTTAGTTTGAGGCGCTACAGCACCCCCTACTGGCGAGGGGAGATTTTTTATTTTTTTTTAAATATATTAAAAATATTTTTGCACAATTTATAAATTCCTTATGACTCTTCTGGGAAAAGATTTTGACACACGTAGGCTATGACGTCTGTATGTTGGTTTTTTATTTAATTATTTTTAGGCCTAATCAACAAGTTGGCGGAAGTGACGTTGTCTACGTCAGGTAGGCTCGTGGCTGCAGACAGACGCTGAGTGAAGTGAAAAGGTTCCCCGCTCGCTCAAGATGAAGCATCATGTTGGACTGAGCTCCAGTAATAAACAAGAGACATGTCTTCAGAGACAGAAACACTGACTGAGTTCCGTCTCTGTGGCCTCACCTGAGCACACCTTCTCAGCCTGACGTCTTCTGACGGCACCATGACCCAGAACAGACTCACACACCTTTAAGTGATGTATGCCCACACACATGTTATGAGCTCCCTGGATACCCGTTCCCTCGTTAGAGACTTTATCTCCACGACCCCAGAGCGCACCTGGACATGTGGACACCTGTAACCAGGACAAGCTGTCTGCAGCTCAAAGTAAGATCAAAGTGCCGCCGTGCACCTTCATATCTATGCAGTGTTACGTCACACTTGTGTTTTTACAATGCGGTGGGTTTTGAGAGTGTGATTTTGATCGTGTGCGTGATGGATTTGGAGAACTGTTTAATGACGTGTAAATATTTGGCGATCATTTCCTCGTGATTTGTTTTTAAAGGTTGGAGATGGAGAAAAGTGTAATTTGTGTTTGTGTTATGAATGTGGAGAGCTGATCAATAACGTGCTTAGATTGTCTGAGGTGATTTCTTTGTGCTGTGTGTAAAAGGATGTTGGAGCTCATAGAGTGGTGTGTGTGTGTGTGTGTGTGTGTGTGTGTGTGTGTGTGTGTGTGTGTAAAAGGAGTGGTGTGTGTGTGTGTGTGTGTGTGTGTGTGTAAAAGGAGTGGTGTGTGTGTGTGTGACAGGTGCAGTGACTCATGCTGATGCCAGCTGATCAAACCTGTTGCATTGTTAAAGTGTTATTGTGAAGTTAAAGTAACAGTGCATGTATTGTGTGTGTGTGTGTGTGTGTGTGTGTGTGTGTGTGTGTGTGTGTGTCCCTGGCTGTGTGTCCCTGAAGAGTGTGAGACAATGACGAGGTGAATCTTCATCTATGTAATTATGTTTAAACATGTAAATGTATATATATTATAAATGTATTGTAACCACAATAAGTTCCAGCGGCCCTGAATGCATCCATAAGTGTTCCTGACTGCTCCTGATGTGATTATGTTGTTTACTGAAGAGATGCAGTAAAGCGGCACGCTGCTCGCAGAGATGACTAACGACGCCTCACTTTGTTTTAGCCATCAGCTCCCTCCCTTTATTTCTTCTGTCATCAAGTTCGCTTCTTTCTAGAGAGTTTTTAAACTCCGAGTAAACAGCACATAAACAAATTAGACTTTCTAAATCAAGTTTGACTCATTTACTCTCTCTCTCTTCAAAAGCCCTCCGGTGCCACATCTCTGCAAAGCGTACAATTAAAACCCAAATATCTGAACGCTCAACACTTTTGTTTCTCTGTCTCCCATACGGCCATACATAATGACTTCTATTGATGCAGTTAACAAAACCATCAGTGGATGAATAGTAAAATCTATTCAGAAGATGAGGCTCTCCAAAGGATTGAGAGGCATATATAGGCCTGAGCTGGTATATTCTATTCATGTGCTAATCACTGCCTGCATTCATTTGTTATCGGCATCCTGAGGACACAGATGACTGAGAGGAGGCCACTTTAAAGCTGGAGATTCATGCTCCTCTTGTGATCCTCGTGCCCATGAGCAAGACGTCGTCCTGGTGAGGGGCTCAGTGGGGATTCTAGCGTCTGTTGGGGCCCTGGGCTGATATCCGTTTGGGAGCCCTCCAACCAGTGTTCAGCAGGGCAACATGAGCGAGTCCTGTCAGATGAGGCCCCCGTCATGTGGAGAGGACATTTTGGATTTGGTCAACTCAATCTCAACAATAAGAAGACTTGTTATCAGAAACGTTTGAAACTGGTGCAAAACATTCAGTGCCAGAAGCCCATAGGGTGAACTCCTTTGAGTGCTAAGCTAACAGCTAACCTGGAGTAGGGTGACAGTGCAACTTGTAACCGCGGTTGGTTCTTTTTTTGAAAAGGTAGCAGAGTTATTAAAAAGACTCTTCTTACTGGACGAAGCCTGAGTGATGTCACTCATCTGTTCCTGCAGACGGCTTCTCACCGTAAACAATAGGACATGGAGCCAGAAAGCAGCGAGTACACCCGAGCCCTTCCAGAGAGGGGGCGTGGTCAGACACAGCTCATTTACATATTTAAAGCTACAGACACAGAAACAGCCTGTTCTGAGCAGGGCTGAAATAGAGGGGTTTATAGACATGATCAAATACAGGATCAGAGTGGAGAGAAAGAGAGAGTAGGATATGACGTACTGGAAAACAGCCACGGGTTAGATTCGAACCCGATGTACAGCCTCTGTGCATAGCATCCTGCGTGAAGGTAAAGTTGTGGGTTGACTCCAGCTGTAAATACATCTCCCTTCTCTTTAGGTCCTTTAAAGTCACTCTAAACAGACTGCATTCTGCCAGATGTTGCCTCTGATCATCAGTGATTTGTTTCATTATTATTTTTGTACTGAAATGATTCCTCTGGGGATTCTGTAAATATGCATGAAACCAAAATCAAAGTGTTCATCTGGAGGGACATAAACACGTTTACGCTCCTTCTGTCCAGCTCTGCACTGCGTCAAATCCAAAGACTTTTTCTCTCTGGTTTGTTCTGTTCATTTGTCCAAAGTTGCCTAGTGCGGGTTGATATACAAAATGTAGGTGACTTGATATATCGGGTAGCTGACGCTCAGTGGTAGAGTCAGTCAGGGGTTCGATCCTGACAGCCACATGTCCAATGTGTCCTTGGAGAAGACATTTAATCCCAAGTTGCTCCCTCTGCTTCGTCAGCGGTGTGTAAATGTCATTAAATGATCACTTTACACAGCAGCCTCCAAAACTACACCCCTCTGAGTCTGCCTTCTCACCGTAAACAATAGGACATGGAGCCAGAAAGCAGCGAGTACACCCGAGCCCTTCCAGAGAGGGGGCGTGGTCAGACACAGCTCATTTACATATTTAAAGCTACAGACACAGAAACAGCCTGTTCTGAGCAGGGCTGAAATAGAGGGGTTTATAGACATGATCAAATACAGGATCAGAGTGGATTTACAACAACACACTTCACACACACGATGAAGAGGAGCGAGGACACTGATTTCACCTGAAGAGGAGGAGGAGGTCATGTGACCTTTAAACACTTTACAGATAATCTACCACTGAATGAGGATTAAACAGACAAAGACAATGAAACAGAAGTTGAAGAATATGGAGCCATGATCTAAAGAGAGAAGTCAGACGTTTTTATTCCCTCAAACTTTTTCTTCTTAAATGTGGAGCAGCTTTTAACCGAGGCTTCTCTGAAAACGAGGAAACTAAGTTGAATCTTTCAGCGTTGCTCCTCTTCCTGTAATGAGTCGTAGTTTGATCAGCCCTCCCTCTTCTTCCTGCTCTCACACACAGCCTGCTGCACCCTGTCCTCATTTCCTGGTTCCCTCCCCTTCAGATCTACAGTTTATAGTTGGGTGTAACCAATAAGAGCTGCACAGTCACATGCACAGTCACATGCTTAGTGCATAACAGGTGAAACTTGTTTCAGTTATGAGGAAGTGAATCCCACACAGTCGTTGTTACAGAGAGGAGAAATGGCGCAGAAAGGAGTTCAGCTGGACCGGGAATCCATCTCTTGTTCCATCTGTCTGGATCTCCTGAAGGATCCGAGGACTCTTACCTGTGGACACAGCTACTGCATGAACTGTATTAAAGGACACTGGGATGCAGAGGATTATAAGGCAGTCTATACCTGTCCTCAGTGCAGAGAGGAATTCATACCGAGGCCTGTCCTGAAGAAAAACACCATGTTGGCAGATTTAGTGGAGAAGCTGAAGAAGACTGGACTCCAAGCTGCTCCTGCTGATCACTGCTATGCTGGATCTGAAGACGTGGCCTGTGATGTCTGCACCGGGAGGAAACTGAAAGCCTGTAAGTCCTGTCTGCAGTGTCTGGCCTCTTACTGTCAGAATCACCTCCAGCCTCATTATGAAGCAGCTGTCTTTAAGAAACACAAGCTGGTGGAGCCGTCCAAGAAGCTCCAGGAGAACGTGTGCTCTCGTCATGATGAGGTGATGAAGATGTTCTGTCGCACTGATCAGCAGTCTATCTGTTATCTCTGCTCTGTGGACCAACACAAAGGTCATGACACAGTCTCAGCTGAAGCAGAAAGGAGCGAGAAGCAGAGAGAGCTCGAGGTGAGTCGACTAAACACCCAGCAGAGAATCCAGGACGGAGAGAAAGATGTGAAGCTGCTCCAACAGCAGGTGGAGGCTATCAATGGCTCTGCTGATAAAACAGTGAGGAACAGTGAGAAGATGTTCACTGAGCTGATCCGTCTCATGGAGAAAAGACTCTCTGATGTGACGCAGCAGGTCAGATCCCAGCAGCAAACTGAAGTGAGTCGAGTCAGAGAGCGTCAGGAGAAGCTGGAGCAGGAGATCACTGAGCTGAAGAGGAAAGACGCTGAGATGGAGAAGCTGTCACACACACAGGACCACATCCAGTTTCTACAGGACTACCCCTCAGTGTCAGCACTCAGTGAATCTACACACTCATCCAGCATCAAGATCCGTCCTCTCAGGTACTTTGAGGACGTGACGGCAGCTGTGTCAGAAGTCAGAGATAAACTACAGGACGTCCTGACAGACAAATGGACAAACGTCTCACAGACACTGACTGAAGTGGATGTTTTACTTTCAGGACCAGAACCAGAACCAGAACCAGAGCCCAAGACCAGAGCTGAGTTCTTAAAACATTCATGTGACATCACACTGGATCCAAACACAGTAAACACAGAGCTGTTATTATCTGATGGGAACAGAAAAGCAACATTAACAGATCAGACCCAGTCTTATTCTAGTCACCCAGACAGATTCACTGGATGGTTTCAGGTCCTGAGTAAAGAGAGTCTGACTGGACGTTGTTACTGGGAGGTGGAGAGGAGAGGATTAGTTTCTGTAGCAGTCACATACAAGAATATCAGCAGAGCAGGGAATGAGTGTACGTTTGGATTTAATGACAAATCTTGGATGTTACTTTGTTCCAACAACAGTTATGACTTTTATCACAACAAAGTTGAGACTCCTCTCTCAGGTCCTCAGTCCTACAGAGTAGGAGTGTACCTGGATCACAGAGCAGGTATTCTGTCCTTCTACAGCATCTCTAAAACCATGACTCTCCTCCACAGAGTCCAGACCACATTCACTCAGCCTCTACATGCTGGACTCGGGTTTTATGGTAGATCCTCTGCTGAGTTGTGTAAACTGAAATAGACATTCAGTCATGTCAGGGACAGCAGATTTAATTATTTGTGTGTGTGTGTGTGTGTGTGTGTGTGTGTGTGTGTGTGTGTGTGTGTGTGTGTGTGTGTGTGTGTGTGTGTGTGTGTGTGTGTGTGTGTGTGTGTGTGTGTGTGTGTGTGTGTGTGTGTGTGTGTGTGTGTGTGTGTGTGTGTGTGAAGCTGAATTTCACTCAAGGGATTAATAGTTAATAAAATAAAATAAATAGACTCTGGTGATCAGAAAAAATCTGTGGACAAAAGACAAAGACCACGACAACTATATAAGGATTTCTCTGTCTCTGATATATATATGTATATATATATATATATATATATATATATATATATATATATATATATATATATATATATATAAGATGGTGATGAGTGTTGATGTTTTCGAGTAAAACTTGTACATATTATAATCTTTAAATGTTGAAGAGTTGGTCTTTTTGCTCTTATAGTCCAAATGTTTGAAACGTTGTCCTGCTCTTATACTCTGATCATCTTTGCTGCCTGGGTGTTTACATGTCTTTTAGTTGTGTGTGTGTGTGTGTGAGTGTGTGATGTGTTATATAAGCACAGGGAAACATGTTGGTGATTAAAAGAGGAAAACATGGAGTGAAAATCAAACTGGGATCAATAAACAGATGATTGGCTGTTAATGGACTCCTGTTGTTCTTCTTCATGACTTGTCCTGCAGCTGTTTCATCACTGAAGAACCAAAAACTTCTTTCTCACATACGTTTGTTTAGAACGATGGATGGATAGAATCCTCCACCACAACAAAATGAAGCTGACGCTGAAGTTTAAAATCCTGCAGTTCCTGGAGTGTCCACTAGAGGCTGGCTGCAGACACACAGGAAGTCACATACACACCCATTCAAACAGCCTGTTTTTTGAATGTTTTGATGACTCATCAGTTTTGATTGGATGAAGGATCAGAGTTATTCACAATAAGGTTCAGCCCTCTGAGTCTGCCTTCTCACCGTAAACAATAGGACATGGAGCCAGAAAGCAGCGAGTACACCCGAGTCCTTCCAGAGAGGGGGCGTGGTCAGACACAGCTCATTTACATATTTAAAGCTACAGACACAGAAACAGCCTGTTCTGAGCAGGGCTGAAATAGAGGGGTTTATAGACATGATCAAATACAGGATCAGAGTGGATTTACAACAACACACTTCACACACATGATGAAGAGGAGCGAGGACACTGATGTCACCTGAAGAAGAGGAGATGAAACCTTTAAAGAGCGTTGATGCAAACTGGCTTTGTATCTGCGGTTTCTCAAGAATCGTGTCAGAATCGTCCTCTAATGGAGCAGCGTACGCTCTTTACAGCAACGCATTTGTCTGAATGTTGGATAATTGGTAGATTCATCCAAGTTAGAAGAGAACAAATGTGTTCTGATTGATTTTTATTCAGCCTTGTTTTCATGCAGCGCTCTAATCATGTTCAGAACGTGTTCTGGAGCTCAGAGGAATACAGCAGTATTGATGTTATTGGAGGGGCGGTTTTAGGGGCTATCAGGGTTGGGGATGCTGACTCATTCTGAATGATTTAATATTCACATCTGGGGGTATCTTATTGGCGCTGCAGCCTCTTAATAGTGGCCACTGGGATCGTCCTAATACAAATGTTTTAATGATGAATAATAGCTATCTGAGTATTGATCCAGGATGAGGTCTCAGGTGAGTCCTTAAAAAAAGTATCAATAAAATGTCTTTCAATAAAGCTGTCCATGTGAAGACAAACCTCCGAACATAAACAGAAGAGGGTTAACAGATTAAAACTGCATCCATCCCCGTGTGTTCCCTCACTAACGGAGCGGACGTGCTGCAGTCGACAAGACCTCGCTTGATATTGCTTCTCGTCGGAGTGGACCACGGCACCAAACCCGTCAAGGTTCAGAAACTACACTCAATGCTTTCAAAAATTAGATTTCAACTGTTTATGTATTAAAAGGTATTTTTATGTTACAAAGAAGCCGCCATGTTGTTTCTGCTTTGAATGATGGGGGAAAGAGATTTTCCTGTCCAAAACCAATCAAATGGCAGATTACGCTTTTTACATTACGCATATTTGAATATTGTTTACTGAAGATCAGCTTTTGTCCCTCCCCTTTGCCTTTGCCTACTTGCCAAACATCCCATAATCCTTTGCCCTCCTCACCCGATGCAAAGTGAAAGGGGCACAAGAATAGTCACGGAAGAGTAAATGCAGAAGAAGTCGTAATGAAACTCAAAGAGAACGGTCACACACAACCAAATGAATCTTCTTCATTGTCTAAATGTCAAGAAGTTCACTTCTTTGAGTACATCTTCAAAGCTCTGTTTCTAAAAGGTGTCTAATGTGAGACATTTATGGAGCTGGAGTGATAAAATCATTGAGTACCTTACAGTTAAAATTGCCTTCAAAGATAAATGAAAAAGTTTCCACGACTGCAAAACAGAACTAACTTTCAACTAACCGTTACTACTCGTTAAACCCTTAAATAAAAGGTTTTAGTACACATGAGGGATCCCAGTCCAGCCCTTTCATGAGGGGAAGTGAAGTTGTGTTTGGGGCCTTTTTGACCTTGGACAGCTGAAGAGAAACAGGGAATGTTTGGAGGAGAGAGCAGGAGGAATGACATGCAGCAAAGTGCCAAGATCGGATATGAACCCACAGTCGCTGCGACAAGATTTAGAGCGTCTGTGGGGCTATCGGTGGCTGGTGAATGTTTTCATCTACCAGCTACCTTGGCCAGTAAGTCAGAAAGCTAGTTGTGAACACTGCTGTGTCTGCAATGTGCCTCGTTCCTTTGTCCTGGTTACGACCTGGCCCCCTACTGGAGGACGCAGCGCTACATCTATTCAATTTGAATCATAGATGTTTTCATGGGTATTTAATCATTTAATGGAGACTTACCAGGTGTAAGAATCGGTTCTCCAGGGCTCTGTACTCCGGTGACGTCTTGTTGAACAGATCCTCGGAGAAGTCCATGTTGGTGACGCGCAGGCTGAAGAACACTACCAGCTCTTTGCCCGGAGCTGCCGTGGTCATAGACGGTGTGGTCAGGTATTTAATCGGGGGCGGGGCGGTGATGCTGACAGTGCTGACCTCCTCTTCCGCAGGTAAAAAGCTGCTCCCTTCCTCCAGCAGCTGGTTTGCGTCTGTGGTTGGTATGTCCATTTTATCCAGCTCCTCCGCTAAGTCCCTCACAGTCTCGTCGACAGCATCTTCAGATGCTGCAGGCAGGCTGGTTTGGCTTTCAAGCCCTTTCATTTCCAACTCTTCATCAATAATGACGACGGCCGGCTCACTGTGCCCTGGCTCTGCCTCCTCCTCTTTGATGTCATTCTCAGAAGTGTCAGGGATTACAGCGGGCCCTGCTACCTCAAAAAGTCCAGAGTCTATAGTCGGGATGGGCGCGACCACGTCGACAGAATTAGTAAAGATGTCTGAAACCGGTTGTTCTGTTACACCGCTGTCTGTTTCTGGGGATGAATCGCTCTCTTGTGTCTCCTCAGGCGCCTCCTCTGTGACTTCAGCGGCCTCTGATGTCTCCGACTCGTCTGGAGCGATCGCCTCTGTGAAATGTCAGGCAGAAAAGACAACTTTAGACATCGGTGCTCAGGATTTTCACATAACGCTACAGAGACCTGCATGCTTAGAGAATTATACAAAACTAACTGCTTCAAGCTGAATTTTAGTTTGAATCACCTCCTTGCCATTTAAAATAATCCTCCAGTGACTGACATGATCCTGAATCCAGCCTGATGTTGAAGAGACGATCTGAAACAGTGGTACTTGGGATGTAACGATACCTCTCAACACGACTAAAAATATGGACAACTCAATTTAATGAGACAAAAACACATGTTGCATTACTCTCATTGAACCAGCAGAGGGCACGATGTGATTTTGTCAGTAGCTGGAGAAGGGGACGTGCAGACATGGCGGAAGCGAGGGAAGACTTTGAGATTGAGTTTGCATATTATTTGAAAATGGGAGTGGACATTAGAGGTAAGCAGGAAACTGACAAGACGACAACACTGTTCCTACTACTGCAGGAGAGTAATAAACTACATATATATATGGTTATGTATTAATAGCAAGAAAGTGCATTGATACCGATGTCACATCGTTCAATTTGGCAGCAAAGCTGTGGTGACGTTTAAAGACACTTTGCTGATGGTGCATTTCACAAAAAAATCCCCAATAAGAAGTAGTGGAAGCCAAACTATTTTAAACTTTTATTTGTAAAGGGACCACGTACAATATCAAACACAAATGTTGCCAATTGATTTATTGCCCCACAGTTAGCTTAGAGCTAACTACATGATGTATTTGCAGTAGGGTTGTCGTCAAGACCACACGAACCATGACCACGAAAAAACCAGAGTGCTCCGGAACCAAGAGAAGACCAAGACCAAAGACCACGGAAGGGCGAGACCGAGAGAAGACCAAGACCATAAATATCACAGAATAATCACTTGGGCCGTAACATCGGGAAGAAAATTTAACTACAGATGAGTTAGTTGATTTTTTTTTAGAAAGAGCTGTTTCCCTTCTGATCACAGTAATGAAAAAAACAGCCTGGCAGTGTTCTTTACTGGTTTTGATTTAAATATCTAGAGTCTGCCCGGTCTGAGACCAAGACAAGACAGTGTCAAAAATGGTCTTTGGAGAAACACGACACTACACTGCATACGTGCATGAAAAAGTTTGTATCCACTTTCAGCAAACGTTGAAACGAAGTTAAAGCAGCATTATGGATTTTTTGCAAACACCAAGACGTTGAGGAAAGGGAAGCAAAAGACCTGAGATATGCAATCTATTCAAGAGCAAACATGACCAGCCTCGCTCTACACGTGGCGCAACGGCATCCTGATCAGCTGCTACTCGCTACACAGGACCAGCGTATGGCGCCCCAGCCCACACGGACTGAAACTCATGAACAGCCAAAACTTCCCTCAGCTTCTGAACGAGCTCAGAAGAGCAATTTGTAAAAACTTGCGTCCATACATCATAGTTTGTAATGATTACCGTAACTCGGCGGTTAACTACTGACACTGATTAAATCGTATCATGATCCCAGTATCGTGATAATCACATACTCAGACTAATCAAAAGGGAGATAAGCTTTCAGCAGGTATGCAGGCATAAACACTGAATTATCTTCTGTTATGTCAGAGCATAACGCTATCAACATAGCTCACTGCCTTTGCTCGGGAATAACGTCTCGCCCGGCACAGCAACAGATGCATTTTTCCTCACCTGAACTTTCTTCAAGCCCTTGATCACTCTTCGATGTTTCTGGGGTTGGACCAGAATCCCCCTCCACTTGTGTGTCTTCACTGTCAGAATCCTCCTCGGTGAAGTCAACGACGGTATACTCGTGGTCAAGTTCAGCTGAGTCTTCTTCCGAAGGTTGGATGTCCACCGGTACAATGGTTAAGTTGTCTTCCTCGTGGGGGTGTGGGCTGCCAGGTGTGACTGGAGGAAGGTACTCAAACTCTTCATTAACCTGAACAGTATCTTCTCCAAAGTGAAGGTCTTCCTCGCTGTCCAACGGTTGAAGGATTGTAATGGACTGAGCTGGCGGTTCAGTAATATTCTCCTCGGGTTCTGGTTCAACTATAGCCTCCTCTGGACTTGCTTCTGTGGCTTCAACAAGTTCCTCTTCAGGCTCTTGTTGCTCTGAAATCCCCGGTAAGTCTTCTGGTGGCACCACATTATCAGAGTCCTCCCCTAGTTCTGTTTCTTCCTGTGGGATCTCTTGTTCTTCCTCTAAAACAACCACCACTTCTGTTGGATTTTCCTCTGGAAGTAGCATCACAATCCCTACGGTGTCCTCCTCTGGATGTGCCACAGCTGGTTCTTCTATTTCCCCTGGCGCTGGTACCATTTCAGTGACCTCTACTTCTTCTTCACTTGTTTCTGAAACCTTTTCTGGTTCTTCCACGGCTTCAGCAATCTCAGACATCTCATCACTTGTCTTTGTAACTTCTGGGACATGCTCTTCATGTTCTGGAGCAGGTTCAGGTGTTGGTATGAATACCTCAACTACGCCTTCAACTTCTTCCTGTACTTCGAAACTCTCATCTATGTCCCCCTTTGATTCTTTAACCTGAACATTTGGTTCTACGATGTCAACGACCTCTTCTGTTTCTACAGGTTCAGCAACTTTTATGGCTTCCTCTTCATCTACCTCTGGTTGGAGTTCAAGAACTTCAGGTACTGTTTCTTTGGTGCCTTCAGGCGCTTCTTCTTCAGAAGGTTCTTCTGTAGTCCCTTCTGGTTCGGCTTCATCAACTACCTGTACTTCTTGAACTGGAACCTCGCCTACATCCCCACCAATGTTTGACTCATCTTCTGCTTCTGGAGCTTGTTCTGAAGCTTTATCCTCCGGTTCTGGACCTGCAGGTGACACCTCAACTATGACTTCCTTTGGTTCTTCTTTCACTTCAACTGTTTCCTTTACTGGCTGCAGAACTTCATCAGATTCTTCTGGCTCCGAGACCTCATCTAACTCGCTCTCCTCCATTTCTTTTGGTTCTGACACGGCCACAAACTCGTCTTCTGGCTCTGAAACCTCAGCTTGTTCTGTTTCTGGAAATTCTGCTACCTCTTCTTCTTCTTCTGGCTCTAAATGTTCTACTGTTTCCTCTTCAGCAACTTCTTCCTCTGGATCAAAAACTTCCCCTAACTCTTCTACTACGGCTACTTCTTCTAAACCGTCATCTTCCTTTGTCTCTGAAACATCAGGTTCTACATCTTCATCTTCCTCTGGTTCTGAAACCTCGGCTACTTCATCTTCCTCTGATTCTGAAACCTCATCTACATCTTCATCTTCCTCTGGTTCTAAAACCTCAGCTACTTTCTCCTCTGGTTCTGAAACCTCAGCTACTTCATCTTCTTCTGGTTCTGAAACCTCGGCTACTTCATCTTCTTCTGGTTCTGAAACCTCGGCTACTTCCTCCTCCTCTGGTTCTGAAACCTCGGCTACTTCCTCCTCCTCTGGTTCTGAAACCTCGGCTACTTCATCTTCCTCTGGTTCTGAAACCACGGCTACTTCATCTTCCTCTGGTTCTGAAACCTCGGCTACTTCATCTTCCTCTGGTTCTGAAACCACGGCTACTTCATCTTCCTCTGGTTCTGAAACCTCAGCTACTTCTTCTTCCTCTGGTTCTGAAACCTCATCTTCATCTTTCTCTAGTTCTGAAACCTCAGCTACTTTCTCCTCTGGTTCTGAAACCTCGGCCACTTCATCTTCCTCTGGTTCTGAAACCACGGTTACTTCATCTTCCTCTGGTTCTGAAACCTCGGCTACTTCATCTTCCTCTAGTTCTGAAACCTCGGATACTTCATCTTCCTCTGGTTCTGAAACCTCGGATACTTCATCTTCCTCTGGTTCTGAAACCTCGGCCACTTCATCTTCCTCCGCCTGTAAAACTGCAGTTACTTCTTTCTCCTCAAGTTTTGAAAGGTTGTCTTCTTCCTCTGGTTCTAACACTTCTAAATTTCCTCCAATCACTTCTTTGTCCTCTTCGAGATCCACAATCCGCTCGGTTGGTGGCTGTCCTGTGATTTCTGGGAGTGTTGTGATCATGAGTCCCATGTCCTCTGCAGCAGACGCCGTAGTCAATAAGTGATTTGTGGTTGTTGCAACAACATTCAGACGAAGATCCTCGCTGTCTTCATCAACAGGTGTCAGGTCCTCCTCTGATATTAGGTTAGGGGACAAACTGACGTACGGTGCGTCAGTCTCCAGCTCGGGAGTCCCGGGAGGAGTCGGGATGTAGTGTCTCACAAGTTCACCGGTTTTGTCGTGATGAATGGTTTCAATCTCATGTGTAATGATTGGCAATTCCTCTTCCTCCCCGTCGTCTTCATTTGATGGCTCGAGCTCACTCGCATAAATTGCCTCTGACTCATCAGTAATATCCTCGGAGGCTGGGGGAGGATTGCTGCTCTCTGCCATCCCCACAGTCACTGCCATCATCTCAGGATTCTGCAGAGATGCCGGGTCTGACACGGTGATGAGGGCATTCTCCTCCTCCTCCTCACCTCCTGGTTTATCAGCGTCTGGCGCTTCAGGAGAAACTTCAAACTCATTGTTTGACTCCGGCTCATTTGACTGAGAAAAGACGGATTCACAACACAATTAATGCAATATATAAAAAAGGTTTTCATTGCCATTGCAGAACACAGTGTTCAAATTGGTGTTTGATTCTAAGAGCTCAGTCATGCTTAAATTTATTAGTGTTTTTCTTAGAGGCAGAGTTGGTCATTTTGATAAAAGTAGCACGATTGTGAAAGTGGCATTCCCTCAGTGCTCCGTCTGCACCCAACCCCTCCCCTCTGTGCTCCTTCTAAAGCCACGCCCCCTCCCCCCTGTGCTCCTTCTAAAGCCACACCCCCTCCTCCCTGTGCTCCCTTCAGAGCCACGCCCCCTCCCCTCTGTGCTCCCTCTAAAGCCATCAGAGAGCAGGGAGACAGGGAGGCTGTGATTGGTTCATCAGAGAGCAGGGAGACAGGGAGGCCTGTGATTGGTTCATCAGAGAGCAGGGAGACAGGGAGGCCTGTGATTGGTTCATCAGATTGGTACCTCGTGGCAGACATTGGTTGAAGTTTTTACAGACTTACAAACTGATACAGATGATGGATTTACTTTGTTCCTTTTTCAGAGAACAGGAGTTATTCATTTCTATCAGGACCTAAAGACAATTTCAACCAACATCTGTAAAAGCAGATCTGAAGGAAATGACCGACCCTGCCTTCAAATTTATTGTGCTCAACTTCATTTCTACTATCTAAATGGCTTTTATATCTGTCAGTCCTTCACTCAACATTTAGGAAACCGCTCACCTCTTCTGGTAGATTAATTGAAGAGGTTGACGTCAGCGCTGGAAGGAGAATATCCTCTGTAAAATAAAGGAGAACTAATAAAGGACTTTTTACGAGCAGGTTGGATAAAACACTAAAACATTCCCACCAGTTTGGTACAACAAACAGCTGGGGACTTCAACACTGTACCTCGTTCAAAGCTGAGTGAATCCAGGTCGATCGGCAGCGAGGCGTCCTCACGTAAAGCCTTGCTGACCATCTCCCTGAAGCCCGAGCTGCCCGAGGAGTCCGGAGCGTCGGTCCCCGTCTCAGAGCTGATTTTAGGGATGTTGTTCTCAAAGAGCAGAGAGTAGTGCACTGTGATTCCTCCGAGCCTGAAAAGGAGATATTTTCTCTGTGAGTTTGATGACTCTCCTTCTTCCGCCCACCTGTATTGATTTATTAATCTACAGCCGACCTTCTGCAGAGAGAAGCACACTGTGCTTTTGGATGGTGAAAATCTCATCTACAGCTTCTTTTGCATTGGTGATATTCAACACAAAGGGTCTAATTTGTCAGTGTCAGGAATAATGGAAATGTTAATAACTCTCAATGACTCCGGATTAACGGGGGTTTGGACTCACAGCTTAAAAAGGCAAAGAGGCCGAGCTCAGTTCAAACACACAGCACGTGCCAAACGATGTAAGGAAACAAGTTGTGTGGTGCTTACTTAAAAGTCAGACATCTCTATCGTCAATTAAAGTAAATAAAAGGCCTGGAAACTTCTTACATATTCTGAGCAGCTCGTGTCAAATGGCAGAAAATGAGCTGATTTGCACAGATGTGCCTCTGATTGGAATAACAACGATGCAACTTTCGCCTCCTTTGTTCGAAGCGCCTGCCAAACAAAAAGCTCTCCTTCATTAGGTTTCAGAGGCAGTCGTACACCGCATCACTTTGTTCCAAACTCAGACAGCTCTCTGTGTGCAGAGGACCTGAGCGTGTCTGTGAACACAAGCTGAGCCTCCTCTTTTTAAAGGAACTGAACGCCACACATGCAAGCCGGAGAACATCTAGCTGTCTGCGTCTGCAGCCTTGCCCCGACGCTGAATATATAAACAGCACACCTGTTGCAAATCGTGTCATCACCCAGCATCTGAGAGGAGCTTGTGCTCTGTTCTGATGTTCGCTGTGATGGAGGCGCGTGGGTGCAGCTCGCGTGTAATGAAAGTCTTTTTAAAGTTTCAAGAAAAAGAGGAATGTGCCTTTCACTGTTTTCCTGAAGCAGCTCAACCACACGCCTGAGCACAAACAAACACAGCGTTAACATTTAGTCCTTTTCATGTGGCTTCTGAGATGTCTTTGTCTGATGTACGGAGCAGCTCTCTTCGGCTGGTTTCGACGTCCTTTCATTAACAGCGGAGAGTTTCACGTCTGATCACTTCAGGAGGACTGCTCCGGAGATTCTCTTGACCTGGTCATTCACACATGCGCCTCACAGCGGGAGACTTTCCCTGTCTGACAGGAAATAAAGAGGCAGAGGTGGCAGACGTCCTCCACACGACGCTCTAATGAGAATCTGTTTCTATCAGCAGCAGGTTGATGAGAGCACGGAGACGGTAGCCTTGTGTTTCTACAGTGTGTCCTGTAAAACAAACCACAATCACAACCGACGAGGAAGCTGGACCAAAATGTTTTGGATGTACGAGCTAACAGTTAGCCACACTTAGCTTGAGCACTAGGTTTGTTTACTCGTAAAGAGGATGTTTGTTCAGGGTGGGGTCTCTCCTTGTTAGTGTGTGGGATGCTGAGTTCCTCGCCGCACACTACAAGAACTGATCTGTCCTTCTGTCATGATTTGTCGTCTTGCGTCGGCTCTCACGGTTTTAAAATATCGTTTAATATTTCATGGTGCCAGGCCACAAAACAACCACAAAGAGACAAATACGTCGCAGCAAGCAAGCTCCAAATCAGCCATTATTTAAGCTACTGAATGACTGACTGGCCGTGAAGCTTCTCAGACTTCAGTCAAATTAATTCACTCAAAAGAAATAGATCAGGCACGTCTTGCATTGAAAAGTCGACGTTCCTTTGGGTGAGAGTGTGAATAACTTCGGGGTAAAAGTATGAAGCCAGTAAAGAGACGTGTCGTCCCAGAATCAGACACATTATGTGTGGTTTCTCCTCGTCTTGTGAGCCTGGCAGACAAAAAGCAGGGAGGGGGAGCTGTGAATTCTTCATGAGATTAGAGGACGAGCTCCCGCTGAGTCTTCGTCTCCGTGTTATTGGCTGTGACAGCGCCAGACACCGCAGGGGAACGCAAATTAACCAGGGGGGGGGAGCAGCTCGACAATTACTGTATCCACACGGCTTCCTGTCTCATCGCTCACCTGCCTCCTCTGATAACGAGAGGGAAGAGCGAGCGCTGTGACAAACTTTGGAGAAACTATCGGCACAACACGCCTCGCGTAAACTTTAACGAGTGGAAGAACATCTTCTGATTCTCAGCAGTCGAGTGTTTGCTGCTTTGTTAGACTCGTCTGGGCAGCTTAAACAACCCTCCCCTTTTCCTTTTCTGCACCTGATTTAGAGCCAAACAAGCGTTGAGCTGCACACTGGCAGGAGGCTGCACAAACACACGGGGAGGGGGGGGGAAATGTTTAATCTGTGTGTGTCACTTACCCGTCAGTGTCCGGGGTCTCGCTGGCGTTGGGGGAGAGAAAAAGAAGATGTAAGAACTGGAAATGAAAACTGTGACAGAGAGCAGACTTCCAACAGGGTGAGGAGGAGCACCGAGACGTGTCGCTTCCACTTTCGCACCAAAACCAAAACCATGAACATTTTGTTGGCCTGAAGAGGCAGAAAGATCGATTTGGAGTCATAAAATATCACGACCGATCTGAAAAGAAATGAACCATTAAAACGGCTTTATGTTGACTGTGTGGAGCTTTGAGTCACCAACAAATCAAAGACAGAACATTCGTCCAAAAACATGTTCAAATGTGAGTCAGACACAAAACACGAGATGAAGTACAAAAGGACGCATGTGTGACTTTTTGAACCAGTAGATGTCGCCCTGGAGCTCCAACATATAACCAAAACAAACTGCTGTTAGGCCACGCCTCCTACTACTGAAGCCTCCACCCTCCTCCAGAGACACACCTCCACTCCCCCAAACACTTATGTCAGCATGCTATTGTTAGCGCTCTTTAGTTAGCTGGTAGCTTCAATCACCTGTGTCCTGCACTGTAGCGTTAGCATGCCAATTTTAGCGCTCTTTAGTTAGCTGGTAGCTTCAATCCCCTGTGTCCTGGATTGTTGTGTTAGCATGCTAATGTTAGCGCTCTTTAGTTAGCTGGTAGCTTCAATCACCTGTGTCCTGCATTGTTGTTAGCATGCTAATGTTAGCGCTCATTAGTTCACTGGTTAGCATCAATCACCTGTGTCCTGCATTGTAGTGTTAGCATGATAATGTTAGCGCTCTTTAGTTAGTTGGTAGCTTTAATCACCTGTGTCCTGCGTTGTTGTGTTAGCATGCTAATGTTAGCGCTCTGTTAGCTGGTAGCTTCATGTAAACTGACACAGAATGATTTAAAAACTCTTCATCCAATAATCAGTGAGTATGTTCTTCTTCTTCTTCACTAAAACAGCTTTTATACACAAGGGGAGGAGCCATGTAAACACAGCTCTGACAACAACACAGCCAGCAGGACTCCAGCTTCTCCCTCACTGGAGACAGTCAGGACTCACACACACATTCACACAGAGAGAGAGAAACTGGAGTTATGATTTAATGATGTGGAACATTCTTCCTTTTAAAAAAAAACACAAAACTACATCAGAACAAACAACCCGAAACGTTTAAGTCAACATCAAAATGATCAAACAAATCAAATATGAAATAAAATACACAACATCTGATTGTTGTCAAATAACTGCGAGTTGTAAGAGGCGATGATTCATGTTTCTATTTCAGTTCCACTCACAGCGAGGTCGACTCAGGTGCTCTGGTTTTCATATCTAACTGTGTGATTTATGAGGCTCTGCTGCTGAAACGCTGCAGTTTATCATATAGATGAATCATCTCAGCCGCAGAAGAAGAAGTCAAATGTTTACTGGGTAAAATATAAACACCACAATAAGTACAGGTCCCCAAGTTGGCGAAGCACAAAGGTCCAATCAGTGAGCTGTGTAGAGAGCGAGATGATAAAGTTCTCTTCCTCTGTGATCCGACATTAAGCTCTTTGCAGACTGCTCCTTTAAAGGAAACATCAGATCTTCAATTCAATCGTTCGTAATTAAAAAACACATTTAAATATTGGGTTCCTTAGACTCTTAGTTTTGCTTCCATGGTGTAAAAATCCACCTCATACAAATGAAAATTAGGATTTGTCCTGACGTCGTTGTTAAGCAGACTAGATAGATAGATAGATACTTTATTGATCCCGAGGGAAATTCAAGCTTTGACTCCTTGTAAAGACGTAAACTCAGCATGTCTCTGTCAGAGGGAAAAGCTCCCACATTCATCATCCTAAGACTGCATGAAAGTGAGCGTGTTGATGTGTGTGTGTGTCAGGAGTGAGTGACAGCGCTGCAATCTGTCAGTGTCTGGTCTGCAGAGTGACTCGTGGCGGTGATGATCTGTCACAGGTCGGCTGTCACTTCTGACAGTCGATCCGTCGACGTGACCTGAAGACCTGTCACTGCTGCTGTGTTTTTAAATTTGTTTGGTAAAATAATTTAACTACTCTCTTTATAAATACAATTAATGAAGTTCAAACAATAATTTTCCTTTTTTTAGAAGAAAAAAAAAAAACGAAACCTACTACAGGATTGCTGGGTGGCCTAGTGGGAAGGTCGAGCACCCCATGTACAGAGTCTTCAGCTGTCTGATTAAGGATCGCTCCCTGTCCCCAAATGGTCTTTACTTTTGGTGGTTTTTAATATTGTGAATGTCAGCAGATCATACTCTCATACTTCATCCCCCCCCCATCGGTTCTTCTCCCACCCCTCAGGAGGTCACTCCTAAAAAACATCAGCGACTCCCTCTCCCCCCTAAAGACTCCCCTCTTCGACATCGCCCTCCGCCATCGAGCGATCCTCCTCCTCTGACATTACTTCGCCTTTGTTTTGTCTTGTCGAGCATCTTTTGAGTAGGAAAGCGCCATGAAAGTCTAAAAGGTGTGATTACTTTAATTATTATTATTCTGCAGAATGACAAAAAACAAATCTGCGCTCGTCTCTTCTGTCTCGTTAGTCGCAGCGGCAAACATCGGCGTGCAGCAGCCTCTTATCTCCTCAAATGTCTGTCTGTGCCAAACGATCCGCTCATTTGAAATTTAATGAAATCATCCAGCCTCAGTGGAATGTCTCGCTGTCGTCGCCCGCCACCGCCGCCGTCGTGGCCACACTGGAGATTAGATTACGTTTTTTTTTTTTTTTTTGGTGGCTGGGTCGCTCGCTCTCTCCTGCTCCGTCAAACTTCCCTTTTTTTAATATGTGTGCGGCTCGGGACTCACCTGATCCGCTGCACACGGAGGCCTTTAAATCCCAGCAGTTTGTCAAAAACAGGCAGCATCTGAAAGGAAGAGGAGAGCACTTTTTAATAGCTGGGCCGTCAGTCAGGACGCCGCTCATCATCACCCTCCCTCTGCGGCGCCCGATGTAATTAACCGCTCGGCGACAAACAGGAGCTTGTTAATAGCCTGGCAGGACTCCAGCGTGCAGGTATAAAAGGAGGACTGCATGGATGGGCATCCCTCATGGATGTCTATCTTTGGGACATTTAAGCACCTGGACGTTCTTATGACGTAATCGTCTTTACGGGCGCCATCAGAGAACATCCTGCTGAGAAACGTGAGCGACCTTAAAGGATGCTCCCGACGCGTCTCTCCCATGAGGGAAGGAAAGTGAAGCGCTCAGTTTCTTCACATGAGTCTCTCTCGGTGAGAGGAGACACCGAGGTACTGACTGCATCACAGCGTTAAGTTTAGCATGAAGACAAAGTGGAATAAGAGTTTGTCCTTGAAACTGTGCACAAATGAAGTCCACACCAAATCACACAAGTGAAAAACACACACACACACCTGGTCCTGCAGGTGGTGAACCAGGTCGATGTACTGAGGGGATTCTGTGTCTTCAGGGTCGTCGAGCAGCTCTCTGTAACCCGGGTCCACCAGATCGATGCTGAAGTCCACAATGTGCTCCGTCAGGCTCTCGGGGAGGAGGTTAGGAAGCTCCGAGTCCTTCAACACAAAACACAGTCAGCATCCAGGAGACACGGGAGAGGGAACAAGGTTGTCCCCGCACAGATTTCACCTCCTGGTTGCATCACAGAATCCAGCAGGAGGAGCTGGATGAAGGTCACTGAGGGGGGCTGGGGTGGACTTACTGCGCCTGCTGCCACCACGACCCCACCAACAAGAGCAAAGGCTCACTTTGGTCCCAAACACACATGAAATCAGTCACATTTCTATGGAGTGAATTCTGCCCTTCTCAATCCTTTGTGTTATTTTTTAAACTAAATAACATTTTAACATTCGGAACATTAGAGACGGGTTCAATGTGAGAGCTCAGGTAAGGCTGGTCACCTGTAGAGCGAACCGAATCATCAGGTTAGACGACAGTGGAACGACACGCTGCTCTGCTGCAGCCATCTGCTGCTGGGAAACACACACACACACACACACACACACACACACACACACACACACACTCAGCCTGGACTGAACTTTACAGCACAGATCCTCGTTACCTGCAGCAGGTAAACTCCTGTGGCTGTGCAGAGAGCCCGTCCTGCGTGTGCAAGGTCACACATCCGTCTGAGCTGGAAGTCTCGTTGCATTAATTACTAGAACTGGGGAGCTGTTTGTGTTTGTTTGCACTTTTCCAGGACTTTTTGCAGAGTTAGTTTTCCAGAGTTTGGAAACACCGGGTTTCATCTATCTCAGTGGGCTTAATAAGCTTCCTGCTAAGAACAGGGAAGTAGCTCTAGGTCAGTAATCCACCGATAGGCAAGTTGTTGTTTTAATGAAAAATATTTGAAAGAACACATTGCATGAAAATGTTTCTTTTGCTCTCGACAGGTTACATACCACAAGTGAGTACAAGAGGGAAATTAAAGGTCTCATATTCTGTAAACTCCCCTCCTCCATGTTCCTCTAACTCCTCTAAGATTCCTCTAAGATGTTCCCTTCATGACATCACAAAGGGCAGTAGCCCCTCCCCCAGGTGGGTGACACTCCCACAGCTAGGTGTTTGTTCTGCCCTCTGAGTCTGCCTTCTCACCGTAAACAATAGGACATGGAGCCAGAAAGCAGCGAGTACACCCGAGCCCTTCCAGAGAGGGGGCGTGGTCAGACACAGCTCATTTACATATTTAAAGCTACAGACACAGAAACAGCCTGTTCTGAGCAGGGCTGAAATAGAGGGGTTTATAGACATGATCATGCAAATTTAAAGATATTCTCTCCAATCAGAGACGACAAAGAAAAAAAAGGCTGAAACTGCGACTGGCTGTCGACAGCGTCTCTATTCAACTTGTAACAAAGGAACGTGTCAACACCTAAGACGTCTTCCTTTAAAGCTTGCAGTGGTTACATAAGAACATCCAGTCTGCCAGCATCCTGCATTAAAGACAATCTGTGAATAGAGACAGCTTAACGTATTTAAACACATGTGAACACTAACTAGGCTTATTGAAGGCTCCCAGAGAAATCAGGCTGTTACACAAACACCTGGGCGACGATCCAATCAAATCAAAGCTTGACAGGTGAGACGGTGAGTAACTGAGAGACCAAAAAAAAATCACCGGGAGTCCAAGGAACACCCGGAGGTCAAGGTTCAGGGCTGAACATTCACAATTTGAAACGTGTACGAATTTGCACATGAACTTTTTTCTTCTCTTTCTCTCCTTTCATCCAATTTGACGTTTGTGCTCAAATACAAAAACACGCCCTGAAAAGAGTCCCCGAGATTTTCATTCATAAAAAAACGTCTGAATCATAAACACAATGACTCCATCAACGCCTGCCGCCGCCAACACTGAAAGTCTTGAGCGTAATCCCTTCACTAAGCAGGTGATGTTGTTTTAGTCCCGTTTGGTCCTGACTGCTTCACAAACCAGCGTTAGCCACTTATCACGGCTAACGCGGAAAACAGGTAGTTACACAAACACCCGGGCGACAATCCAATCAAATCAAAGCTCTGCATCACCAGGAGGAAGCTACGCAGCAAAACTGTAACCAACCGGTGTGAATCATTAGTCTATAACTTCACTTCAATCCAAGAAACCCAACAAATTTAACCATTTCCTCCCTGCATCGCCGACATCTGGGACACGTATGAAGACACTTCACAGAGGTGACTTGGCTGTCACCAGCTCTTTTACTGGTTCCAGTCCAGTCCGATGATTAAGGAGGTTTTTTTTCAACCATTTAAAATCTTCTAACAACGACTAAACTGCACACACACACAAAAACAGTATGCAAGGTCTGCCAAAATGTGCTGAGTTTGCAAAAAAAAATACAAGTTAACTGAAATCCATTGTGAGAAATCGTGCAGACTCCACGCTGAACCCCTGCACGCGCACGTTCAGTCAGAGGCCGAGCACCCCGAGGTGCAGGACTGAACGCCACAGATCTCTCTCTTAGCCGCCATTAGAAAACACCCGTGTGTGTGTGTGTGTGTGTGTGTGTGTGTGTGTGTGTGTGTGTGTGTGTGATAGGTATGAAGTAAGACAGGTGGAGCAGCGTTAAATTGCTCGGCTCTGTTTCAATGCGACCGACAGTTTAACTCCTCCTGATGTTTAATTTGAGGAGGACAAGTGCTCGTACTTGAGTGTGACATTTGCAGCCCGGCGAGGAAGCTCCTGTCTAAAAGCTCGTTGAGCCGCTGCCTGCTTAAAGATAAATGCTGAGAGTTAAAAAGGCAGGAAGTGGTCGGTCACCTCTTTGACCTCCCGGGCCGGCTGGCTCTGGTCGGGGCCGGGGCTCGGAGAGGCACTCACAGGGCGGGGGAGGACGCCGGTGCTGGTGGGGGCTGCAGTCGTGGCTTCGGTCTCTGCAGCTGGAGTCACCATCTGAGTGGTTTTGGGAGACCCTGTAAAAAAAACATTAAATCATGACAGCAAAAACATGTAAACAGAAAAACAATGTTGTAAAATACAGAAGTAAACCCAACTGTTAATTTTAAAGTAAAGATATGTGAACATAGCTTTACAGGCTGTAAGATGAACCCCTGCACACACACAAGTCCGGATCAGACTGAATCTTCTCAGATTGTTTAAGATACAGAAAGAAGCCGAGAGATTTAAAACACGAGGAAGAGGAGGTTTGCTCGTGCACTGCAGAAAACGATGTCAAATGAACCGGTCAAACAACGCCCAAACCCGACACCCCTGGAGACGATGCTGAAGGGTGGCTGTGTGCCCTTTGTCACTGCAATCAAAATCTAAAGTTTTACAATCGACTCTACCGACGCACAGCGTGGCGAAGGAGAGACGGGAGGACGAGCTCGGCGAGATCCAAAATCCAAACCCAGTGTCTGTCTGTAGTCGGCAGCGCGGCTCACTTTTAACGCCATCCAAACCGTGCGAGACTGTTCCAGGGGATCAGGATTGTTAAAAAAAAGGCCCAGTGAAATACATCCCACGTTTTTGCTAACGCAGCTTTCTGCTTCGCACATATTTCAACAGCTTCGCGCCCAACTCTGAAGAGACGCCAACTGTATCTGTAGCTCTGTGGTGTGATGATTGTGTCGGACTCATCTCGGTTTTTTCGTACCTGCTATCTCAGGAGTCTTCTGAGTCACCGCTGGGAACAAAACTCCTCTGCAGAAGAAAGGAAGCAAAGGAAGAATTAGTCTTTAAAGGTCACATGACCTCCTCCTCTTCTTCAGGTGAAATCAGTGTCCTCGCTCGTCTTCATCATGTGTGTGAAGTGTGTTGTTGTAAATCCACTCTGATCCTGTATTTGATCATGTCTATAAACCCCTCTATTTCAGCCCTGCTCAGAACAGGCTGTTTCTGTGTCTGTAGCTTTAAATATGTAAATGAGCTGTGTCTGACCACGCCCCCTCTCTGGAAGGGCTCGGGTGTACTCGCTGCTCCCTCACGTCTCAGACTTCATCTTTCTATTTGAGAGAAATTTATCCAGAAAACAAAAAAAAACAACGCTGAAGAGTGTCATCACTTACGAGACGACTGACGTCTAACTGACATTTAATTATGAGGAGGAAATGCTAATGTGTCTTGTTAATCCTCCGATTCATCAGCAGACTGTGCAAATGATTCAACTTATTCAAATGATGACATCTTGAAATGTTAAGTAATGCCGGAGAGGAATCATTTGAAAACATGATGTTGGTGTTTTCAGATGTCCTGGAAAGGAACGCATGCTTTCTGTGAGGAGCAGCTGGGATGTGGTTAAACATGTCGGGCTAGGTCACAGTGTGTGTGTGTGTGTGTGTGTGTGTGTGTGTGTGTGTGTGTGTGTGTGTGTGTGTGTGTGTGTGTGTGTGTGTGTGTGTGTGTGTGTGTGTGTGTGTGTGTGTGTGTGTGTGTGTGTGTGTGTGTGTGTGTGTGTGTGTGTGTGTGTGTGTGTGTGTGTGTGTGTGTGTGTGTGTGTGGAGTCGCACCGTGACGGCAGCTTCCCGTCTCTCCTCCGGCTCAGCCTCTGTGGATGAAAACACAAACAGGTCGTTAACGTGGACGTTTGAGCACGCCATGGTCCTCTCTGAGAGAACGCCGTCGTGTGTCGGCAGCGCTCACTGCTCGATGTTTAAATTCACCCGCTCGCTCGTTGTGGGTCGGGCCTTCGAGTCTTGAGTAAGTTGAAGAACTCTTCAGGCTGTAAAACTCATTAAGTGCGCGCGGTATCTTGGAGAAATGAGCGCAGACTTTAATGAGAAAAGAAATCTCTCCTCTCTTTTTCTTTTTAGACGGTCAGTTCAGCCAAATTGGACGATTCAGCTCACACCCCCCCCCCAACCCCCCCCCCCCCACACACACACACACACACACACACACACCCGGAGGTTTTTTGGTACAGAAAAGCATAATTTACTTCATAACTTCAAATGTTCGACACGTTCATCCTCAAGATAAAACAAATGTGTTTCGTCTTTTTGGGTTAATTAACTGATCCAGAAATACTGATCGTCAAACATTACTTGACATTAGGTGCAGTCATGTAAGACAGCTGATCAGAGCGCTGCACGCCGTGGAACACGAACAAGTGGCGTCCCAAAGTGGGCGCTAATGCTAACTAGCTTGCTAGCGGGAAAAGTAGAGCGCTGAGAATTCTCGCAATTAGCTTAATCACACGGTGCGAACGGCTCCGTCTGTAGCGACGTGCGACCCCGACACCTGAGCCTGAGATACTTTAAAATGTACACGTAAAAGTGGGCGTGGCTTTATGGACCTGTTCATTCCTATGGAAGCTGCTCATTGGTTCATGAAGCAGAAAGAACATAAAGTGTGAAAGTACCAGATGTCACTTTCTCAGTGCTACGTATAATTAGCTTCAGCTGTGGTCCCACTTCCTGTGGGGGGCTTTGTACATGTCTGTCTCTGTGGCGAGCAGCTAGCAGCACGCCGGAGCAGCAGCCTCACTGTCGTTCACACACAGTCACATAATCTGACAGTGAGGGACGTTAAAAGACGGCACAATAAGACAACATTTGTCCATCCTCACAGGAGCGGCGAGCTGAATTGGAGGATGAGTCGGGCGGTGTTGGGCACGGCGTGAGGATGTTTGAGTGAGGATCTCTGGCAGGATTAACGTCCTCACGGCGACATGTTTGCATGTTTACTCTGGAATTCAAACACGAGAGCCGGCCAACAAAAACAACACAACGCCGCACGCCCAACCGTTTGGAGGGGGCGCTCTCTGTTTCCCAAGGTCACCCGTTTCACAAGTTCCAGCAAATCCCTTCGAAAACACGAAAACAACGACGTGTAAACGTTCGTGATGTGTTCAGGTGCTTTTGGCTCAATGACACTTTCTGAGCTTCCTGAGATCTACAGAACCTGAGTCAGCTCAGCTCCTGCACGCTGACTCCAACTCACAAGCTAACATTTACTGGCACCGACCTTGGTGCTAGACCTTCATCAACACAGGTGACTCTTGTTCAGGGGTCACTAAAGGTCACAAAAAGGTAAACCGTTGCTGGAGTAACGTCACTGACACGTTTCTTTTTGTGACTTCAGGAGCTTTTACAGACGTTCACTGTGGGTAGTTTAAAAAAAAAAAAAAATGGCGGTAGGTGTTCCTGGATTGGCCCTTGTGTTCGACCTATCACGGTGCACTTACGTCACTCAGAGTACTTTGTGTGCTGGGAGAGCACTTACTCGAACCGGCGTCCTGTAGGAACTAAAGAACCTGCGGGGAACCCCCCCCCCCCCCCCCCAAACACACACACACACACACACACACACACACACACACACACACACACACACTTACCCGGTTGATCATGCTCATGTGCTCCTCGGAGCTGCTGAAGTTTGTGGCGAGGTCGG
>NC_136691.1:1119898-1241859 GCF_947650265.1 Symphodus melops
GTCACCGGTCCAGGTTCCAGTGTGGTCTCAAAAAGAGTCTTAAAAACTGGTCTGAAGAGGTGCTAGTTCACTTCCTGAGTACTGCTGATACCTTTGAGCAAGACACCGAAACCACCCAGCTACTCCGGTGCTCCCTCTCAGTGTGCCGACATCTCTCCATGAGTGCAGGATGTATGTGTGTGTGTGTGTGTGTGTGTGTGTGTGTGTGTGTGTGTGTGTGTGTGTCTGTGTCCTCGTGGGATTGATAGAGTCTATCTTCTTTTTTTTATCAGCAGCTGTTATCGCCGTAGCAACCGTTGGTTACCTCTCTGCACTTTCAGGAAGGACTAAACGGTTGCAGGAAAATCTCTGGATCCAGATTAACAGCATCGGGTTATTTTCACGTATCTTTCCTATATAAAGCTGTTTACGTCTCCCTCCATGGGACTCTGGTATTTGCGGCCGTGAGCCGATTTGAAAGGAGTCGTCTTTAGTGATGTATGTCTTCCTGCCAGCGTTGGTTGGGGGGGTTCCTCTCTCCATCCGCACGCAGACTATAAATAAAAGCACTCGGCGTCCTTGACTGGACGAGCTTGGCCGTACGGCAGAGTGCTGGATGGTGGGCGGTGAAAGTGTTGACGCTGTGGGGATCAATGTGGGGATTGTTCTGAAGTGTTTTAATGCAACATTCAGCGGGGAGATTGAAAGCCCTCCTCTTTTGTCTCCTTTAAAGCCGTTTGCCCTGAAATAAGCCGGCAGCGCTCTGTAATTCAAACTGACAAAATGTCACTAAAGTGGCATTAAAGCTACTAAACTCTGCCATTATGCCTTTCCTCCGTGTTGCTGTGGCAGCGTGGACATGCTGGCACACGTTTGACTTTACATTTCACTTCCAGATGAAGGATTTACTCGACGTCTTCACCGTGCAGCCCTCCTGCACCCGTCTCCTCAGGAGAGACTCTGACAGGCTCCGACACCTCTGACAGCCAGGTGCTTATTCAATCATAATAGGCTTTGCTTTGCATTCAGACCAACTTTAGGACTTTGAGACACTTTTCAAATCCCTGCATCTCTGCCTGCTGTAATCTATTGGTGGGAGGAAAGAAGTTTATTCTCTTTGCAAAGAATAGAAGTGAAAAGGCATCTTTTTAGACGTTGCAGTGGGCTCAGAGGATTGTAGCTTTGAGAACAAAAACCAGGCTTACCTTTAATTCCAGCAGCCTGCGGAGCGAGGACGACCAGCAGCATGAGCCCAAATTCCCAAAGCATTGTGGTGGATGAGTTCCCAAAATATCAATAAATCCAGCAGGCAGGCCAACAGGCAGGCCAACAGGCAGGCCAACAGGCAGGCAGGCAGGGCGAGGGGAGGTGGGAGGGGGCGTCGTCTAGGTCAGGTGGAGCTCATGGGTGCAGCAGGTTAACTTTGCATGCACACCTCGGATCATTCAGGGCCCTGATCTACTGCAGAGACGCTCCCGATCAAGTGTCCAGGATGTGCTTCTGATGCGGGGAAGGCGTTCCCGTCCTTCCCAAGGGGGGGGGAGGGGGGATTGTGGGACATTAAGAGCTGTTAAGTGTGGCACGAGTGACGAGGTTAAAAAAGTAGGCACCGTTTCGGGAATAATCTGTTTATCTACTGCTCAGACATAATCCTGCTTTGCCCCGTGGCCCTCGCAGTGCTGGCGTCATCCTGTTAGTGGCTTTCTGGGGGCATCTGTCAACCACAGCTACCAGTTCAAACAGCACACGCCCCCCCCCCCCCCCCCGCTGCCTCTGAGCACTGGGGTTTCCCCCACAGTTTAGTATTCTTAGCAGGCCTGGAAAGCAGCGTGGAGGGGACTCGACCCAGCGCTCCAGTGAAACCAATAAAAGTCCCACGACTGGATGGCGTGGACAGCTCCTGTAACGCGCACGCTCTCTACTTATCCAGTAAAGTCCCATCCTCAGCTCAGCAGCAGCCTGATGCTGGTTACTGGTCTGAAACACGTGCGTTCAGATTACAGGTGATCCAGGCATCACGTATGATAGTCAAACTTATTTTTCATCAAGTACAGATTTTAAGTTTGTCTTTTAAGACCTGTACAGCTGATTTTATCCCTTTTTATCTTCATTGTTTTAAAATCAAATTAAAAAGGGATGTTAAGGATCCCGCTGTGTTCGGATGCAGACGCAGTCCTGACACAAACCGTGATATTGCAGTCTCAATCTGAGGGGAATAAATGAATACGTAAATCCCCCGTCGAATGTACTTTCATGCTTTTGTTTTAAATCCCATAAGTCCAGAAGCTTACGGCATCTCAGGCTTTAACTCCCCGAGGAATCAGCAGACAAAAGATGTTTGCTTCACGACCTAAAGAACCTTTAATGGAGAAATCTGGGTCGCCTCGTATTAGTCGTATTTTAAGTCAATAGAGAGAGGAAGTTTGTAGATTAATCTCAACATTTACTTTCACTTTATAGTTTGCATTTCACAAAGTTGAAATCAAATTATTTCATATTTATTTCAGTCCCTCTTGTTTAGTTTCTGAAGGAAAATAACTTGTTAAAGTAGCATTCCCTCAGTGCTCCATCTGCACCTCCTCCCCTCTGTGCTCCCTCTAAAGCCACGCCCCCTCCCCTCTGTGCTCCCTCTAAAGCCACGCCCCCTCCCCTCTGTGCTCCCTCTAAAGCCACGCCCCTCCCCTCTGTGCTCCCTCTAAAGCCACGCCCCCTCCCCCCTCTGTGCTCCCTCTAAAGCCACGCCCCTCCCCTCTGTGCTCCCTCTAAAGCCACGCCCCTCCCCTCTGTGCTCCCTCTAAAGCCACGCCCCTCACTCACAAGCACAAGTGACATTGGTCCAGAAGTGGATATCACTTCATGTCATGTCTTATTTACAGATGATGGATTTTCTTTGCTCCTTTTTTCAGAGCACAGGAGTTCTTATTTTTGGATCAAGGACCTAAAGACAATTTCAACCAGAATCTTAAAAAGCAGATCTGCAGAATATGACTAAGCATGCACTCACACCAGGCCATCTGTACATGATTCACCCTGTACAGTGTTGGATGCTTAGGCTTGGTACACTTCCTCAGCCCTGGCACGCTTCGAAGGTGTGCTTTGGCATGGTAGAGTTCATACACAAGCAAGAGCACAGGTAGTCAACACGCCCCAGACTCTGCCTGAAACAGTTCATTTCAGCTCTCTTTAAGCCAGCCTGTTAATGCTCATTGATTTAATCTTGAACTCATGTAAATTAATTTGTGACTAAATGTTCTCTCTCTGTAACAGGATGAATCAGAGCATTCAAATGTGTGTCAAACTTCATGTCCCTGTAACACCTCTGCACACAGCCTCACTCCCGCAGGAGGATGAAATGTGGAGGGAGGCTGATGAGGTCAGTGTGCCGTGTCTCTTTGAGGATTTGCAGCAGAAATAAGACTGTGGATTTGCTCTGCTCACAGGAGGACGGACCACTGACTGACCCCCCTCCCCCGTTGTTTCCCAGAGACGCAGAGAGGCCGCGGCTCTTCACTCTGTTCGTCTCCAAAGGTGTGGCTTCTGAAGAGAAGACGACCTCATTGATGTGAACAAGTGGGGGAAAGTTGAAGGCATAAGCTTATTGTAGGTCAGTTGAAGCTCAGAAAAAAACCAGTTTGGATGAATGTGCAGAGCGGAGCAAAGGAAGATTAGATATTGCTTTTAATCTCTAATCCGGTGGCTGGTTGTTGGTCCAACTCTGTCCTGTTTGTCTTACTGTGTGCAGCATCTGCAGCAGCAGGGGCACTCACAGTTACATCAGTAGTGATAGTAGTAGTGTAGTAGTAGTAGTACTAGTGACAGTAATACCTGTAGTAGTGATAGTATGACCTGTAGTAGTGATAGTATGACCTGTAGTAGTGATAGTATGACCTGTAGTAGTGTTAGTATGACCTGTAGTAGTGATAGTATGACCTGTAGTAGTGATAGTATGACCTGTAGTAGTGTTAGTATGACCTGTAGTAGTGATAGTATGACCTGTAGTAGTGTTAGTATGACCTGTAGTAGTGTTAGTATGACCTGTAGTAGTGATAGTATGACCTGTAGTAGTGTTAGTATGACCTGTAGTAGTGTTAGTATGACCTGTAGTAGTGATAGTATGACCTGTAGTAGTGATGGTATGACCTGTAGTAGTGATAGTGTGACCTGTAGTAGTGATGGTATGACCTGTAGTAGTGATAGTATGACCTGTAGTAGTGATGGTATGACCTGTAGTAGTGTTAGTATGACCTGTAGTAGTGATAGTATGACCTGTAGTAGTGTTAGTATGACCTGTAGTAGTGATGGTATGACCTGTAGTAGTGATGGTATGACCTGTAGTAGTGATAGTATGACCTGTAGTAGTGATAGTATGACCTGTAGTAGTGATAGTATGACCTGTAGTAGTGATGGTATGACCTGTAGTAGTGATGGTATGATCTGTAGTAGTGATAGTATGACCTGTAGTAGTGTTAGTATGACCTGTAGTAGTGATGGTATGACCTGTAGTAGTGATGGTATGACCTGTAGTAGTGATAGTATGACCTGTAGTAGTGATAGTATGACCTGTAGTAGTGATAGTATGACCTGTAGTAGTGATGGTATGACCTGTAGTAGTGATAGTATGACCTGTAGTATGACCTGTAGTAGTGATGGTATGACCTGTAGTAGTGATGGTATGACCTGTAGTAGTGATAGTGTGACCTGTAGTAGTGATAGTATGACCTGTAGTAGTGATGGTTTGACCTGTAGTAGTGATAGTATGACCTGTAGTAGTGATGGTATGACCTGTAGTAGTGATAGTATGACCTGTAGTAGTGATAGTATGACCTGTAGTAGTGATGGTATGACCTGTAGTAGTGATAGTATGACCTGTAGTAGTGATAGTATGACCTGTAGTAGTGTTAGTATGACCTGTAGTAGTGATGGTATGACCTGTAGTAGTGATGGTATGACCTGTAGTAGTGATAGTGTGACCTGTAGTAGTGATGGTATGACCTGTAGTAGTGATGGTATGACCTGTAGTAGTGATGGTATGACCTGTAGTAGTGATGGTTTGACCTGTAGTAGTGATAGTATGACCTGTAGTAGTGATGGTATGACCTGTAGTAGTGATGGTATGACCTGTAGTAGTGATGGTATGACCTGTAGTAGTGATGGTATGACCTGTAGTAGTGATAGTATGACCTGTAGTAGTGATGGTATGACCTGTAGTAGTGATGGTATGACCTGTAGTAGTGATAGTGTGACCTGTAGTAGTGATGGTATGACCTGTAGTAGTGATGGTATGACCTGTAGTAGTGATAGTATGACCTGTAGTAGTGATAGTATGACCTGTAGTATGACCTGTAGTAGTGATGGTATGACCTGTAGTAGTGATGGTATGACCTGTAGTAGTGATAGTGTGACCTGTAGTAGTGATGGTATGACCTGTAGTAGTGATGGTATGACCTGTAGTAGTGATAGTGTGACCTGTAGTAGTGAGAGTATGACCTGTAGTAGTGATGGTATGACCTGTAGTAGTGATAGTATGACCTGTAGTAGTGATGGTATGACCTGTAGTAGTGATAGTATGACCTGTAGTAGTGATGGTTTGACCTGTAGTAGTGCTAGTACGACCTGTAGTAGTGATAGTTTGACCTGCTGGAGTCTAGACCCTGGAGGTGGTGGTGATACCCCCTGATGGAGTCTAGACCCTGGAGGTAGTGGTGATACCCCCTGATAGAGTCTAGACCCTGGAGGTGGTGGTGATACCCCCTGATGGAGTCTAGACCCTGGAGGTGATGGGGATACCCTCCTGATGGAGTCTAGACCCTGGAGGTGGTGGTGATACCCCCTGTTGGAGTCTAGACCCTGGAGGTGGTGGTGATACCCCCTGATGGAGTCTAGACCCTGGAGGTGATGGTGATATCCCCTGATGGAGTCTAGACCCTGAAAGTGGTGGTGATACCCCCTGCTGGAGTCTAGACCCTGGAGGTGATGGTGATACCCCCTGCTGGAGTCTAGACCCTGGAGGTGATGGTGATATCCCCTGATGGAGTCTAGACCCTGAAAGTGGTGGTGATACCCCCTGATGGAGTCTAGACCCTGGAGGTGGTGGTTTTAGGAGGATGTGATGTCAACAAAAGTTTGACATTTGAGGAGCCATCAGTCAACTCTGTGGTCTCAAAGGATTCTGACAGATCAGAAATGAATCTCGTCGTATAGTTTGAATCATTCACTGTTTAAATCTGACTGTTAGCTAGAAGCAGATTTTAGCCCCACTATTAAACCTGGACCCTTTTATAACCCTGTTGCTTCTACTCTTCATGTGAAAAGAAGCATTTATGGCTCTTGTGTTTGACGCTAAGCGTGTCCTCAGCTGAAACCACAATGAGGGCTTTTCTTTCACAGAAAGCCAGACGAGAATGACAGATAATCCAGTTAATTTAGTCTGTCGAGCCGCTCTGTTTAACCTTTCACCGCTATAAATAATCCTGCAGACACCCCCCTGCACACGTCTCCTCTGACAACAAGACAAATAGAGGATCACAACCTCGACTTTGAGGCCACGTTTCCAGCAGGCGGTCTGGTCCAGTACAGTCTGGTACGATAAACCCTGATCTTGCTTACGTACCCTTACGCCCCGTGTACACCTAGCATTTGCGCTGGCAGTGCTAGCTTGAAGCGTTTATATTATTTTTTGGTTGAAATCCATACTTGAAATATAGAGGTCTATTGAATCATTCACAATGTGCCAGACGGATGTAAGGATTGTAGAGATGTTGCATCGTGTGTCGTCATACATCATGTCTCGACACGTGTCGTAAGCGCCTTTTTAAGTGTATTCTGTTATCATCCGCTGTTGAACTCTGACGACTTCCTCAACATTCAGACGGAGCGCTGAAGAGGGAAGTTATCTGACAAATCCTTTTCCTACTTTTCTCACACTCCATGACCTTGTGAGAGGAGAATCACTAAGCCATCTGAGTCTCCTGTGACGTGTTAAAAAGTCTTTTTACAAGTCGAAAACCAGGTTTGACGAGCCGGCAGCTCGATGCCTCGGGGTAATGAAACAGCAGTGTGAGTTCAGCTTTCCATTACAAACGCCTGCACATGAATAGGATCACATTGTGCACTCGATGTGAAGATGGACAGGCTCACTTTTTAAGCTTTACGACATAAAGCTGCACCTGATCCTTCAAGCTGGAGGAGCTGCTATCCTCATTTCATTTAGGACGTCATTTAAACTGATCACTCTCTCATTAACACACACAACCTACCCTTCATACACACTGTGTGTAGACAGATCATTTAACTTGATGAAGTTGGCAGCACATTTCCCTCAGGTCCAGACCTGCACACTCAGAGGAGCCTCAGCCTGTATTAACCTGACAGATCAACAGTCAGAGCAAACTGAACTCTGCAGACAGAATCAACACTGAAGGTTTGTTTACCGGCTGTGACTGCAGGACTCAGTGTGTGTGCTGAGGATGACACGGGTCACTCTGTCCCTGCTGCCCCCGAGTCTTTAAACCACCACCTACTTTATACCATAATTTAAGAGGACATAATGTCCTTATTACTGCAGGGTTTATCTGGAGGTACCCAGGGTTTCAACATTTTAAGAATCAAGTATTACTCATTAAAGAGATGGAACTGATCTGATCTGAAATCTGTGTCTGATTCGATATTGATTTAACTTAAACACTGGATATCCGACTGACCAATCAAGCCAATCAAGAAAGATGGTTGGAGACTTTGGGAAAGAAAGCTGCTCAAACTAGGATCAATGTTGGAGATGCTTTTGAAACATGGAGAGAGGTTAGAACGCAGAAAGCTTTACAGACCCATGCAGAGCTGGCTAAACACTGAAGCTACAGTGTCCACCACATGCAGAGCTGGCTAAACACTGAAGCTACAGTGTCCACCACATGCAGAGCTGGCTAAACACTGAAGCTACAGTGTCCACCACATGCAGAGCTGGCTAAACACTGAAGCTACAGTGTCCACCACATGCAGAGTTGGCTAAACGCTGAAGCTACAGTGTCCACCACATGCAGAGCTGGCTAAACACTGAAGCTACAGTGTCCACCACATGCAGAGCTGGCTAAACACTGAAGGTACTGTGTCCACCACATGCAGAGCTGGCTAAACACTGAAGCTACAGTGTCCACCACATGCAGAGCTGGCTAAACACTGAAGCTACAGTGTCCACCACATGCAGAGCTGGCTATACACTGAAGCTACAGTGTCCACCACATGCAGAGCTGGCTATACACTGAAGCTACAGTTTCCACCACATGCAGAGCTGGTTAAACACTGAAGCTACAGTGTCCACCACATGCAAAGCTGGCTAAACGCTGAAGCTACAGTGTCCACCACATGCAAAGCTGGCTAAACACTGAAGCTACAGTGTCCACCACATGCAGAGCTGTGTGAGCATCCACTCTCGAGAGGAGGGGGCGTCTTTAAACGTAATCAAATCAAGCTTCAGTCGACCTCCACAGGAAAACATTTGTCAGATGAAACATTGGCAGAGAGAACAGGCTTATAAAAAAATAACCAAAAAATCCTTTTTAATTCAATTTAACTATTGATGAAGAGGAAGCAGAGGTGTTAATTGTCAGCAGATGTCATGTATCTAATGGATGTGGCCATTGTTTTGGCTGTCATGAAGCTTCATGTTATCACAAAGACGGATGTGTCACACAGTCAGGATGAACGCCTCTGCTTCACAGTTTAACGGGGGAGTCCCTGAAAACATTTTTCCAGGATCCGCTTTGTGCTTGTTTCTATTTTCTACCAGCGTACACAACCTTCACCATGATGCACAGTTCTTCTCCCTGTTTTAACCACTTTATCTACGAGCACATGAACGCATCACACGACCCATCAGACCTGCTTTCATTAAGACAGAATCTGGTCGAGTCGTTTGCAAAGTACGATAAGTGTGTAATGAGGTCATACATGCACTCAAATGGACTCCTGCTTTCAACACACAGTACATGTCTGTAATGAAAGGGGAAGCGAAGTGAAGACACCGTCATCGCAGTTATGCCCCACTGATCATTTACATCATTAGTCGCCTCCCTAACCAAAGAACCAAACAACAACAAGCACACATCGGCTCGTTGTTCCCAACCCACATACGTCCTAACTGGGTGTTTTATTCTGAAAGTTTCTGGGATTCAGACTCTCTGAGTTCCTGTCCTGTTCGAACCTTTCTGGGGTAAACTGATGGGCCGTGCTGCAGCAGCCCCGGTCTCACAGTCTGCGTACAAACAACACAACGTTACACTTTCAAATTGCCAGTTTGCGTGCATGTGATACGCCAATCCACGCTTGACCTCTCAACGTCATGACGTCACCAGCGCAGTAAAGTGAAATGTCCTGTTATTTGTTCGCAGATGTACGATACCGGGCAGGTTGGAATTTAGCAGTGAGGAGTAGAAGCAGACCGATTCTTCATTTGGATTAAAATCATATAAATTAACAGACTTAAATGTGTTAATTATGAGACGTTTGATGAACAGTGAAAAGAATCTGCAGAGTCTCGGTTAATTATGACGTCTCAGACTTTAATAATCAGCGTGATGGAGCCTCGTCTGTTGTCTTATTTGAAAGTTTAATTGAGCATGTAATGAACTTATGAATCCTGGAGAGGAAATTACTCAATTAGCTATAAATGAAGCCCCAGAGTGTACAGCAGGGAGTACAGACAGGATACAGTATGTGTTATTGTGAGCAGAGGAAGCGTTCACAAACGTGAAGAGGACAAATGTTCTGATGTGTTTCATGACGCACGGCCGGGATGAATTGAATTCCCTCTTCAGCGGCGCTTCATCTCCGCGCTCCGGGGCTCGAGGCTGAACATTTCTAATGACGCTGGTGAATCCTCCATTCTGTTTGATTTGAGGAAGTCAAAGGGTTTCTCTCTGCAGGCTCGTGGCAGGAGCTGAAGATTGATTGGCTCATACTGGAAGCTGACACCTGACATCAGTTGTTCATTTCTGTCGGGTTCTCGGGCAGCGGCGGCTCCATGATGAGGTTTCAGTCTCAGTAGGTTTCTTTTGTCTTTTCAGCTTAAGTGACTTTCATTTCTTTTCCCGTTATTTGGGGTGTTTTAACATTTATTTTATTGGACGGTAGATCTGAAACTGGGGACGGTCGGGTCAGCCATGCAGGAAAGAAGCGAGCGGTCAGAACCCACGCTGCCCGCTCACAAGACAATAACCTCTGAGTGTAGGTCCTGACCTGGGGCTTTCAGTTCTGTCTTGGGCTCTTTGACCTTTATAGTGGAGACAGGACAGAGGACAGAGAGGGAAATCAGGGCGGTAGAGACAGTGGGGAATGATATGCAGAGCACACAAACTCACAGCAGCATCGGCAGCCTGAAAGCAGAGACCACTGAGCTTCACTCAGATTTATTTGTTTGTGCTGCGAATCAGCATGTTTGGCCTCGACCGTGACAGAGAATCCCGAGTAAAGCCACTTAGCAGGTGAGCCAACTAACATTCAAACTCAAAGGCCGTGAATAAACCTCGGTAAAAAAAAAAAAATAAAAGAGCCCAGCAGTTCAAACGTGTCGGAGTCCTGTGTCCACTACAGCCAGAGGACGCTGTGAGATCTGAGTCATACGCCTGAGGCCCAATGTCAGCCTGTTGCACGTCGTTAGCCATGCAACAGTTTTTAGCTCGCCGAGGTGACGGCGAGTGAAAAACAAATCAGCTCACTTCTGTCGACAACATGAAGATAAAAGGGACCTGAGTTCGAAACAACCTGTGAAGCTCCAACTGACTAAACTCTGAGAGGCGTGAAAGGCCGTGCATGTTTTCAGCTCCCAGACGGGTTCATGTTTTAGCGACTCGTACGAGCAGCTGCATGAAGCCCTCAGCGCCTCTGACGGGGAGAGAACGAGTCAGCGCAGGACTCACACCTGCTCTTCATCAGAGACAAGCTGACCCCGAAACTCAACCAGCACAAACAAACATTACTCATGCCCTTCTTCCTTTTTTTTTTTTAAAGTCAAAATTCAAACGTGGAGCGTTGACTTCTTTCCATAAATCACTTCAAATTAAAATACAGTGCCCTTTAAGTAGCTCGGCTCTCTTAAAGGTTTTCATTTGCATGCAGTTACTTGACATTTTAAGGAGCAGCAGACATCCAGCTTTTTCTTTAACAATGTAGTTTTACAAATCCAAGAATATCCAGCTTTGACCAGTTTCACTGCCAGCTCCAAAACAAGTCAACAAGCAGCAGCTTTAAACATCTCAATGATTACATCCACGGCTCCTTGCAGACAGGCTGAACCCTCCTGGCCAATCAGTGAGCAGCATCCTCTCAGGAAATGAATTGTACTTAAACACCCACAATGCCTCCAAATCAAAACAAACCGGACGAGGCCGGTTCGAGTAACGCGCCTTTCAAACGTGAACTTGTGTTAAATTGTTGACATTATTTACTGAGCCGTCTTGCAGATCACATCCGAGTGGGCGTGTCGATAACATGCTGAACCAATCAGAACAAAAGCAGAAAAGTGCGGCGTGTTAGCGAAGAGGTCGTCGGTGTTTTGTTTCGGTCACCTAGCAACACGCTCGTCGGTGTGCTCCCCCCCCCCCCCCCCCCCCCTGCTCTGAGCCCGACCCCTCAGGAAGCACGCCTCCAACTCCCTGACGTGAACCACAAACGAAACACATAATTAAAATGCATTAAAAAAAAAAGGTTGATGAGAATGTAAATATCTCAGGGCAACACTTAATTCCACCGCAGAAAAAAAAAAAAGATTAATGGAAGCTCGTTTTTTTACTTTTTAACAAGAGTCACCTTCATGAAACATCATTAAAAGTCAGTCCTCCATTTCATTCTCGCCAGTATCTCCCTCATTATTTAGAACTGCAAAAAGGTTAAATTACAAATTTAAATGTAAGCGAACACAAAGTGACGGTGTCCGGCGGACTTAATGAGGACTCGACTCTCAGGGCTACAAACACAAAGGTCATTTTGTTTTTATATTTCTCCTAACAGAAGAGAAAGCACCTGTTCAAAGAGTGATGATGATTAGATCTCTTTGTACAGACTGACTCCTCGGACTTCTTGTTGAGAGCTGCTTCAGTTTGTTTCCTCTTGATTCAGAGAAATGTTAAATGTCTGTGAGTTGAACGTTGACCTATTCTACTGATCCTCATCTTAAAATCATATATATATATATATAGTGTCAGCACAGCGCTGGACGGACAGATCAAACGAGGGCCCACTTTGAGATCATGAGGTTAACGTGTGTTGGAGTAATCCCAGGATGAGTCTGTAGAGGGCGCTAAGCAGCTAGTTCTGCAAATCACGCCACAGTTCCACCAGATGAAACCAAGACGTCTTCAAGCCTCTACGTGAGCTTCGAGAAACCTCTTACATACTCTCCCCTGGCAGCCCTGCAGCGTTCTGCCCCCCCCTGAAGGTTTCCATAGGAACAGCCCAATCAGAAGAGAGTATGCACTTTGCGACGGAGGGCCTTAAAGCTGAAGCAGCTGAACGTTGATGTGACGCCATCTAAAGGTTTCACACACTGGCAGCACGGAAGGTGAATATGAGATCTTTAAAGATCACCTGCCTGCAGTCAGTCACTCAGGACTCTGCTCCACTGTGCCTGCCAGCCATGCCCACCAATCAGCCAACTCACCTGTGCACTCACCTGCCTCTCATCCACAATGCTCTCTCCCTTCCTCTCCTTAATGCCAGTAAATCCAGTCAAAGCATCTCCAGCTTGTCATTACTCAGAGGCTGAAGAATTACAGAGCAGGAGAAGATCACTATCCTAGTTAGACCCAGTCCTGCTCAGGAGGGGGAGGGGGGGGAGGGGGGGCATTTAGGTGTCTGCATGCTCGCTGTCATTATGCTTCCAGCTGTTAGACAGGAATTTAATGAGACATTATCTGCAGGAGGAAGTCGACTGAAGAGCTTTAAAAGTAGAACAATCATCGAGTGCATTTACAGCACAGCACCGAGCCGAACAAGGAACGACTCGCCGCTTCTCTCTGCAAGGAAGGTGACATTTTGTCGATTAACCCCCGAATAAAAATAAAAACATAAAAAATCAGTTCAGAAGCGCATTCCTTAAAGCTCAGTGTGCTTTACACTGAAGTTTAAAACATGGGAATAAGCGGCACCAGTGGCCCAGTGGATATTGCACTCGCCCCGTGTTCGGAGGCATCCAAACAGGCGACCTGGGTTTGAATCCCTGTTGATGCTTGCTTGTGTTTCATTAACTCTCTGATGCTCTGGATAAAAGAGTAAATGATGTCTCACTGCAGATCTTGAATTTGTTGGAAAACGTTCCTGAAATCAGACGCGTTCCTTCTTAGTCTCTTTATTCGATCGTCTTGGGCTCCGGTGATTTTCCTCGTGTTTGCTCCCTTTTTGAGTTTTTGCTCCTCTTCCTTTTGGATTCAAAGGGAAGCCATGTTTTTTTTCCCGTGTTTTCTGTGTTGTCTGCAGGCTGATCCAGGATCTGTTAATCACTCGTCTGACAGAAGGTGTTCTTTGCTGTTTGCTTTCTTTTGCTGCCGTTTCAACCTGATCTCCTGTTAATACTTCAGCGGCTTCATTTGTTGTTGTTGTTGTTGTTGTTGTTGTTGTTTTTCTGGTCTCTAGATGACTTTCAGAACTCCACCTGTCCACCAGATGCCCTCAGACTTGTGCACTAATCATAGTCGACAACTCTAACTACACCTACTTACCTGTTCACATGTCCAAATCTTCCCCATCTGCTGACGCTCCTCCATCTCATTAGTGTGTCATTGTTGGTAACGAGCTCACCTGGCTGCAGCCCTCCAAGGTTCTTCAGCTTGATGGAGGTTCAGGTGTGTTCGTCATTTTTATAATTACCTAGAAGTCGGCCATCCATCCCAGAGACACATGCTGAGGCGGCAGAAGGTCGCAGATTCATCTCCAACCAGCCCGACTTCCCACCTGGGCTGGTTGCTGGAGGGGTGCCAGGTCACTTTCTGGGTACTGCTGAGGCGCCTTTGAGCAATGCACCGAGCAGCCAACAGCCCTGCCCTGCTGCACAGCTCCACTCAGACGTTTCTCCACTAGTGTGTGTGTGTGTGTGTGTGTGTGTGTGTGTGTGTGTGTGTAAATGAAAACGTTGTTAGATTTTTGATGCATATTTTTACGAGCTCTTTAATTTTTGTTTTGATGCATATTTTTTTTCTACACTTATATTTTTATCTATTTAATTTTTTTTGCACTGTGTGATTTGTCTCCTGCTTTGCTGCTGTAACACTTAAATGTAAATGTCTCCACTCGTGAGATGAATTAAGGATCATCTGATCTCTCTGGTCCCTCTACTTGTTACCTGTTCGTTTACATCCGTCTGGTTTCTCTTGGTAATAACTCGACACAGAGGGCAGTTTGGAGCTGGTGATCATTTTCTCAGTGGAAACAGGAAAACACTGATGACCTTGCCTTTTAATGGGAAGGATTTCAGCCTCTTTAAAAGGTTATTTGGAGGCACACAAAGAGCCGGTGTTACAGTCTGGGATCGTCTTGGTTAAAATCTGAAATCAGGAGTAACTAATGGGGTAAGAGGAAACCTTACAACCTCGCCTTCGCCTGAGTTACACAGGGGGAGAAGCTCCTGTTTCCTCCTTGATGGGTGGTGGAACCATCTTTGAAATACAAAACAAACCAAATCAATCTTCTCCTGCAACCAAAGAGTCCTCGGGCTCACGAGGAAGGATCAGACTTCTCCTCCCCACCCTGGAATCAGTGAGTAAAGCCATTATGTTGTCATGTCAACTGAATTATTTATTCATGAGATATCGTCTCGTTTCACCGAGAGTGAGCGTCGTCCTCTGTCGGATGGCAGGCGTGTACCAGCCGCAGCCAGAGAAGGTAAGCTAATCGGGGGATAGAGCAGAATCTAATGCCCCTCAGAGACCATGTGAAGTGAAATTAAAAGTTCCCCGCTGAAACACAGCCGCGATCGCTGCTGCTCCAGCAGGCCAGAGGGCTCCAAGCCTGAGCCTCGCCCGCTCCGGCAGATGTGGCTTTATTGGATTTTCCCTCTGTGTCTCCAACAGCAGTAACAGCTGTTTAAACTTGCAAATGAACAATGCTGCATAATTTAGAGTGTGGATACAGCGAGCGATATGTGACATGATACTGAAAAGAGCTGCCTGATACACTGATGGAGCAATTCTGCTGTGCGTGAATGCCATCATGGCTCGAGAGGCGTTCGCTCGCTCGCTCGCAGCCTGTCACTTTTACAAATGTGGTCATTTTCTCTGCGCTTCAGCCGTGCCGTTACATAACAGATCAGATCTTATAGGAAGCAGAGTGCGGCGGGCTGCAGCCCCGCTGGCTCTCATTCCACACAGCGAATCACTACCTGATCACACCTGGGACACCGGGAGGAAGCCTGGGAGCTGAGGCGTTATCCAGACACACAACAAAAAGGGATTTCTGTGGAAGCTCCGGTTTTACTGTTTCGCTGCTCATTTTATTTGCCAGAAGAAGATTTATGACCCACGCTGTGGAAGAGGAGCACGCCAAGATGATCCAAAACATCTGGCAGCAAGTGAGCCAGAATTGCTATGTGCTATTGAAATATTCCCTGTCACGCCTTCCATGCAGCGTGCAGTTGGCGGTAGCAGAAAGGTGCGGCTGCTCTGTCAGCCTCAAGTGGACATTTGAAGAACTGCAGTGTCTTGTCTGATGCCACCTCTTCCTCACAGCAGGCCTGTTTCGGGTTCAAATGTGACTGTCGCTGGGTTCCCTCATCAGATGTGGTGCGACATGTCTTCCAGCTCCTCCCCCCGGGGGAGAGTCCGAGGCCTTCCCAGAGTAGACTACCAAGTAGTCTACCCATGGAAGGAGACCAGAAAGACCTCGATCCAGATGCCTGAACCACCATGTGAACCGTTAGCCCCTCTACTCCGAGCGCCCGTGCTCCTGACCCACCCGCTCAGACTGAGGCCAGAGGAAACTCACGTGACCACATGTGAGGGTCGGGACCGAAGATCGAGCGATAGACCTTAGAGCTTTGTCTTCAGGCTGAGGACTTAAATGAAGACGTGCCCGGTTTCCCTTTTTTAGGATGACTCATCAGATGTTGCGGTAGATTATCTTTTGTGTCATCTAATTGAATCACGTAATGATGTATCGCCTGCAGCTCAGAGAGTGTGAGCTCACACACACACACACACACACACACACACACACACACACACACACACACACACACACACATGAAAACATGATAGTTCACAGATATTGAAAGGCCTGAGGCTCAAACACTTCTGTGTTATTCCCCTGTTCATAATCCAAAATGTCAGATGCCATAAACATGTTAAAGCTGGCTCTATAGTCACACACACAGTGTTCACTGTGCAGACTTTAAGCGGCAGTGTTTTAGGTCGCTCAGGTTCTCCCGTTTATCTGCCATGTCAAATTTACATGAAACGCACTGAGCCGTGCACGCAGACTTTCTCTCCGGGTAAATTACCTTTTCTAATTATTCCTGCAAAAATCACATCCCAGTGTAAATATGCAGAAGACGCAGGGAGGCGACATTGCCGTGGACTTTTTTTAAGCCGTCATATTTCCGAACAGTAATGGCTTCTGTGACAGTAAAGCTGTTTAATATGCAGGTGCAGCTAATGACCATCTCCATCAGATTTTTCTCTTTCAGCGTCCTTTTTACAAAATTACTGACTGCTGCACTTAAAGACATGTTTGAGCTGCTCTCAGTCTGCTGCCCCCCCCCCCACCCCCACCCCACCCCTGTATAAGATAAAAGCCAAAATGCTCCAGAAAGATCCTCATGCTCTCAAGTGTAAGCCGTGGCTTTGAGTTTGCAAAGGTAAGGGAAGAAAACCAGTGAGATGGAGCGTTTTAAATGCAGCGCCAGCCGCTGTCTCTGCGCGCGTTGTCCCTAAAGAGAGAGAGGAAGTGCAGCTGCTGGTCACTGACGAAACCACAGGAGGGAAACTTCAGTCAGTAAAGAAGAAAACAAGCTGGTTAGAGTCAGAACTTCATTATGTTTCTGCATGCTGACTTAAAATGTTTAATATTCAACGCAGAGTTCATCACAGCAGTGTGCGGGCTAACGCTAAACTAGCCGATGCTAGCCAAACTAGCCAAACTGCATGATGTCATCACCAACAGGACGAACAGCCAGAGGTCATCTTTGCTGTAACACAAGACTTCAGTCACTCCAACTTGAAGTCTGAACTGAAGGTCTGACATCATCCCTGGGAACGCCCTCGCCACCCGTCCACACCCGGGATAAAGAGCGGTGCAGGCCGGGAGCGTGGCAGCATGTGGGAGCTCTTTGAGGAAGCAGACACGGAGCTCCACACGTCACCAGAACTACGACTGTCTGCATTCACAACGTGACCACAAAAATGCAAAACAGCTCAAAGTGTCACCCGAACCAGAAACTCTGGTTCAACAACATTAAAGTGCGAGTGTTGCTCGAAGGCAGGGATGCAGCGTTCAGACCGGAGCACAGGTAGCGTATTATAGCCTTCCAATCGAGCACAACTATATTTACTGATTGTAAATAACTTCTTCTACATGTGTGACCTGATGAACAGCAGTGTCTATACAACGACAGTAAATGAGACGTGAAAAAACTGCAGTCTGTGTAAATCTCGGCGGCGTCTCCTGTTGGTTTCCTAAGAGGCGTTTTTGAAGCACAACGATGGCGGGGAAGATGATGACAGCAAGCTCATCGAGGTAACCGATTGGACCCACGACAACTCGAGAAGGCTCGACTGTTAGCTCCGATGAGTCACAGAGACGTCTCCCTCCATGCATGACATCAAAGTCCATCATACCCACATGCACGACCACGTGTGATCACATCCAAACCCAGCACAGAGATATAAGAGATTCAGCCAGTACACAAAGCACTGATGTTTTATTTAATACACTTAGCATGTCTGAGAGACTCTTAAGCTCAGCACTGCTCCGAGCTAAATGCTAACCTGAACAGGAGCATGCTCACACTGCTAATGTATACATGGTCATGTCTAGCAGGTATTGCATAATATTTCACCCAGAGTGGGAACATGGGAGCTCTGACCCTTTAATTACCATCCAATTAGCACCATGAGGAGGTCTGAAGCTGTGCTGCGCCTCTCCAAATGATCTCATTATAGAAAACCTGAAAATCTCAGAACACACAGGCGTCACGCTCACATCCTGATGTATTCATCAAGATGTGAACACCTCGCGTCTTATTATTTTAGAATTGTGTGTGTGTGTCGGTTCGAGTTTTTGACGTGTGTCTTTTTAACATTTTTATTTCCCTCCAACCACGCAGGATTCCCCCCCCCCCCCCCCCAAAAGAGTTAGTCCTTATAGAGAGCTCTATCTTTTATGGAACTGGTTTGGATTGTTTTAAAAGGGCGCTACATACACGGACGATTCTTAAAGGTCATGTTACATACTAAAAAGTTCTTGAGTAAAATGGAGATTCAAATGTTCTACGTGTTGAAAGTTTCTGATCTGGGACGTTTCCGGTCTTGGGCGTTAGAGTCGAGCGCTCCGGGCCTCCATTGACTCGTGTTACAAGTTGCACATGCTCATCTGCTTCTCTTCAATACAAGAGATTGGAGTTTCAATGGACGCAGGAAAAACCGTGACCAACACATTACACTCCACCAGCCAAAAGGACGTAGCACAGAAAGATGTCCTAAAACAAAGCCTACAGTTATCTGGTGTGGAGCCGAAGGGCGAGCATGTCTGAAACATCACTCATCAATAAACCCTTCAGACTGGAGCTTCTTGGCGTGGGGGATTTAATTTCCTTCTCTGTAGCCAGCCTGAGTGACACCGTGAGAAGTAAAGACATTTATGTCTGGATTTAAAGTGACAGCTTTGTCTGTAGAGTCAGGACACCAGCTTGAATATGATCTAAGAAAAAGATCAGGACAAGAGGTCAAGATTGTTCTTTTTTAGGTATTTATGGTGATGAAACCCCCTCCAGGGACCCGGTTAGACCGGATCTGGATTGTTGGGAAGTTCATGGAACAGAAGTTCAAGGTTCTCCTCAGGCTGAGAGAGAATAGGAGATAGCTCAACACATGATTTCATTCTGCTGTTTATCCACCATTAAATGTGAATACACTGACTCAATCGCACTCCACATTATGCTGCACGCCGTGCAGAACCCTGTTAAGGACCCCCGAGGGGGCCCCTGACTCCTCTGTGGGGACTTCTTCTTATTGAAAGCGGAGCTTCCATGAAAAGAGATAAAAGAAACTTGTGAGGCAGCTTCTGTCTTTGAGAGAGAGAAAGAGAGAGAGTCTGATTTTAAATGAGAGCAGTGTTGAACTGGGTCATCCCGTCACTGGCTGCTCAGTCTCTGGGTTTGTTCCTGTGAGTGGCTGAAAGGTCTCCTCTGTCTACTCATGACTGATGCTCCTGCTAACTGGGTTAACCTTCTATGTAATGCACATATAGCTTTGTGAGGATATGTGATATTCTTAGCTCAGCAGTGAGCGCCTCAGAATGTGAAAATCTTAAGAAATGTCTCACGAATGTAGCTCAAGCAACAGTTCAACAGTTACTTTGGTAGGTAGGTAACTTGATGGGTTGCATCATGTACTCCATCATGATTGCATCTAAGACTAATAAAGACAATGGAGCCAGCTCACAGGTAGGTTCCGGCTCAGCTACCTGAGGTCTACGACCTCTGTGAACTGATGACTTTGCTGAATTTCTGAAGGCCTGAAAGTGCAGCTCAGAAGATGCTTGTACATAACTCTTTGGATGCATGATGAAAATGATTGGAAAGCATGCAGTTGGGGAGCTCTCCTGTTTGTTTTTTCTCTTTTAAGGTTTTTAAATCCAGGCCTTAATAAGTCTCTTCGGTTGATCTTCGGGGATCGTCGGAGCTCAGTACGATCTGTCTCGTACGCTTCGCAGCTGTCAGAGAGATTAATTACCGCTCCTCGGGGTGAGAAGCAGGAGGTAAATGTAGAAGTAACCTCCGGCCCTGTTTCAGCCCAGTTTCCCCCAACACCACCACGGACCTCTAAAACTCTACGACTTCTAAAACTTCTTCCTGCTGCATTCGTGTGCCCACCAGGAGGAGGGCCGAGCGAGAGAGAGAGAGAGAGAGAGAGAGAGAGAGAGAGAGAGAGCTTAATTTCTTCATCCTCAGAAGGCTCCTGATGAGCTGAATGTGCTGTTTCTGTGAACATACGGAGGAGCAACCGTAAGAGAAAAACATAATGACCACAAAGTCCCAAACCTGCAAAGAGTTTAAAAAAAAAAGAAGTTTATTTTAGTTAATGAATTACACTTTTGCAAATAAGCACTTTTGCAACAGGCTGTGTTCTCAGAGCGCAGCGTGGAGCAGAGCAGCACCGCCGGGCAGCCGGAGAGACAAAGGAGTTCCTGCAGATTCACTCGTGACGGCGCCACATAACACGATGTTTGTAGTTTAAACCCACAAGGTCGTTGTTCTCTACCATTCTGAAACTAAACCAGATGTTTGAATGTTGTTTCGGGGTCTGACTTCCTGTCCAGCTTGATCTGCTCTGTGGTGAGCGTGACACTTCAGTTTTAAAATATAAGTCTTAAAGCTCCCATATTCTTCTTTTTCAGGTGTCTTGTGCATGTTTAGACACATCTGTGTGCAAAAATTCAAAGTCTGCAAAAACGCCTCTTCTCCTACGTCGTCATGTCAGCTGAAGCTGCATGTAGCATTCGTGCTCTAGCCCCTCTCGGGGGGGGGGGGGCAGGGGGACCAAGCAGATGATAGAGCATGCATGGAGCAGCAGGACATGAAAACAGACACTGTTTTCAGACATGAGTGATTGTGAACGTACTTCAATCAATCAATCAATCTTTATTTATATAGCGTCAATTCATAACAGGCGTTACTTCAGTTGGCACATAAATTAGTTGATGATTTATATCTATATATATATATATAATTTTTTTTATATACTTTATTAATCCCACGAGGGGAAATTCGGTTTTCACTCTGCATTAATGGAGAGGTCTCAGAGTGAGGGGGCTGCCCACAGAGAGCGCTCCAGAGCGGTTGTTGGGGTTCGGTGCCTTGCTCAGGGGCACCTCGGCAGTGCTCAGGAAGTGGACTGGCACCTCTCCAGCTACCAGACCAGTTTCCGGACTTGGTCCGTGCCGGGACTTGAGCCGGCGACCCTCCGGTTCCCAACCCAAGTCCCTACAGACTGAGCTACTGCCGCCCTTATAAGATAGATATAGATTTTATATATAATGACACAAACAATGAAGTGATGGGAATAGATCAATCCAAGCAGATATATAATAATGAGAAATAAATATGTCTTCCAGGCTGAATTCAGCTCCTTGTAATGTCAGCGCTTCAGATCGGGTCCTGACCTTTGTCGTCTGTCCTCTCTGTAATTTCCTGCCTCTCTCCTCCTCGTCTGCTCATATCTAATAAAACTGCAGTAAAGCTTTAAAAATAGATCCAGGCAGCGGTCCCAGAGCACTGCCAAACTCTCCCCGACTGCAGTCTGTGTGTGTAATTGAATTATTAAAGTGAACAGCGATTAAAAACACAAACGTTCCCCCTGCTATCGTTTGAAATGTGAATAAATCCCATAATGAGATAACAGAGATGTGTTTGTGGCATCGCTGGTAAGCAGCAGCTGTAGTGGCCATTAACAGCTCCACTCCACCACCAATCACACACACACACACACACACACACACACCCTTGTACACACACACAGCTGCTAAGGTCTCCATCGCACACTTTGAAGACACATGCTGCACATGCATTGCTGCTGAGTCATTGTGAGAATTATAGTAAACGCTCGAGTGTTGAAGTCCAAGAGAAACCTTTGAATACATTTATGGACGTTTTTCTAAATTGATGCGACTCTGAGGAAATGATATCAGGACATGATCTCCATGCACTCATTGTTTCATATAAAGCCACTTGGGAGATGGGATCTTCAGGAAGAAGTCATCAAGAGGAACCTCGAGTCAGAAACCGGCAGGGAAAAGTGCAGATGGAAGACGCATCCTAAATAATGCACTGATAATATAAGTGACTCGCAACAGAAAGACGTCCTGAATGTAACTTGTGGTTTGCACAGGATGTATTTGGTTTTGCTCCGTCGGATGTCGTTCTGCAGAGCCATGAGCAGCTGTACACGGGACCCACAAGATCACAGAGAACTACAAGATCATGGGAAGAACTACAAGGTCACAGAAAGAACTACAAGATAACAGAGAACTACAAGATCACAGGAAGAACTACAAGATCACAGAAAGATCTACAAGATCAGAGAGAGAGAGAGAGAGACAGAGAGACAGAGAGACAGAGAGAGAGAGAGAGTGGGGAATGTCATGCAGGAAAGCAGCCACAGGTCAGAGTCCAAACCCGGGCTGCTCGCTTTGAGGACTATGGCGTCTGTACATGGGGCACACCCACTAACCACGAGGCTGTTGACGCTGCAACGACTCCAGATTTGTCTGAAAGATTTCAAACATGAAACACTTTCTGTAGTTTCTGTGGGGCAGCAGTAGCTCAGTCTGTAGGAACTCGGCTTGGAAACCGGAGGGTCACCTGATCAAGTCCTGAAGCGGATCAAAATCTGGAAGTTGATCTGGTTGCTGGAGAGGTGCCAGGTCCCTTCCTGCAGAGGTGCCCTTGAGCAAGGCACTAAACCCCTCACTCTGGCTTGCTCCCTGTGTAGCAGCCCCACTCTGATATATCCCCATGTCAGCAGGTGGTGTTTTAAGCATGTGTGTGTGAGAAGCATGTCTCTCAGTAACAGAGTGTAAAACTGAATGTATGTAAAAGAAAACAACAACAACTCTGTGTTTGAAAGAAAGTCAATGATTTTCATTTATTGTAACAGGGTCATGATGTCCAAAAGTTTGTTTTCTCAGTTTTTGTTCATTTTTGCAGGTCTTTTTATTATAAAAGATTTTGTTAGAATAAAATTGTATATAAAGTTATCATAAAGTGCTAAAGCTTAAAAACTTTGGGGAACTATGTTAATCATGAAATGTCTCTGCACAGATATTTGAGAGTGCAAAGGAGAAGTACATGTTGCACTCACACTAAACCTTGCAATCTACTTAGCTTTGCAATCACACTTCCCCTTTTGCTCATTATATTCCTAATTACACATACGGTGTCTTGTTTAACAGAAGACGAGATGTTGCACAACAAAGAGGTTGTGTGTGTGTGAAGGGTGACCATACCCGTGCTGGACGGTTAATTGCGTCAACTATCACCATCATGTGCATCATGTAGTAATCGTACATTGTGTAATACGAAGGTGTGTGCTTCTTCAATAAAAAGAAAGGACGAGCGGGAGGACAGCAGAGTAGGTTTGGAGACTGTGAACTCTACTGTTTCCAGCCCCGCTCTCCTTGCAAGTATTATTAACCTGAATTCTGATCTCTGTCTGTTTGTTCTCAGAATCTACTTTACAGATGCAGCACGAACTAGACAAACTTAAGAGAAAGCTGCGGAGTGTCAGTTTTGGACCTGACAGATTTATAAAACCGTTCTTTATCACCCACATGTTGTGGGTCTGTAGACACTGAGGTTACACAAATAAATGTTCAAAAACACTGTCAGAGTGGATTTTACATTATATCCATCCATCCATCCATTTTAGGCCGAAACGACTGTTAAAGACCTGTCCCCTACCCGAAGGCGTAGGGACACGACCCTCTCATTCACCGGGGTGAACTCCAACACCTGGCGGCTGAGCTGTGGGGCTATGAGCAAGCCCAAACCAGCCCGCCGCCTCTCACCGCAGGCAACTCCAGAGAAGTAGAGAGTCCAGCCCCCTCTCAAGAAGCTGGGTTCCAGAGCCCAAGCAGTGCGTGGAGGTGAGCCCGACTATATCTAGCCGGTACCTCTCAACCTCCTGCACAAGCTCAGGCTCCTTCCCCCCCAGTGAGGTGACGTTCCACGTCCCAAACGCCAAAAGCTGCGGCCCCCGCCGTCGACTGCCGCCCGATCCACACTGCACCCGACCCCTACGGCTTCCTCTGTGGATGGTGGGTCCACAGGAGGACGGGCCTACATCGTCCTTTCGGGCTGAACCCGGCCGGGCCCCACGGGCAAAGTCCCGGCCACCAGGCGCTCTCCTGCGGGCCCCGACCCCAGGCCTGGCTCCAGGGTGGGGCCCCGGCTCCGCCATGCTGGGCGACGTCACGGTCCTATTTATGTTATTCATCATAGGGGTTTTATGAACTGCATTTCGTCTGACCCATCGCCTAGGACCTGTTTGCCTTGGGTGACCCTGCTGGGGGCTCAAAGCCCCCGACAACATAGCTCCTAGGGTCATTCGAGTGCTCAAACTCCCCCACCACAGTAAGGCAGCAGTTCAGGGGGGAGGATTTTACATAATATGTCCCCATTAAATGTTTCAACTTTTTATCTCATAATATTGACTTAATATGGGTTTGTATGTTTTTAACTGTCAGGAAATATTCTTCTGTAGTTTGTAATGAAGACAAAGAAGAAAAGGTTGAGTTCATGTGAGTTTATTCAGGATGTCAAACTTCAGCTTGTTCACACATCAAATCAGTAAAGTGTGTTCAATGTCTCTCCTTCAATCGTTTCATGAACACATTCACTTCATCCACACAATCACTTTGTTTGATCAGAATCTAAACCAGGATTTATCTCCTTATTGATTTCATCAGGACGATTACATTTTGAAAACACCTCAGAGGACATTTTTACATCACTTTGAATATGAACACCAACATTTATTCTGACTAACTCCTTTCTTTAAGTGGGATTTGATAGATTTTATACAAATGTACAAAGTGGTGAGAAGAGAAAATCAGCATGAAAGAAAAGTTTGCTGCTCTCTCTCTCTCTCTCTCTCTCTCTCTCTCTCTCTCTCTCTCTCTCTCTCTGTCTCTCTCTGTCTCTCTCTCTCTGTCTCTCTCTCTCTCTCTCTCTCTCTCTCTCTGTCTCTCTCTCTCTCTTTCTCCCTCTCTCTCTCTCTCTGTCTCTCTCTCTCTCTCTCTCTCTCTCTCTCTCTCTCTCTCTCTCTCTCTCTCTCTCTCTCTTCAGACTCTGAATCAGAACAGAAACAACAGCATATAAATGTACGAACACAAATCATCATTTTCACACAGAGAAATGTCAGTTCAGGTGAACAAAAGTCACGGTGAGCAGTGAAAGAGTCCACGGCTAAACAGACACAGGAAGGAGCGTCACTTAAAGACGCTCAAACATTTACAGAACAGACGAGAAGAGGTCAAAGTACCGCCCATAAAGTTTGATTGACAGGTGACGACCATCAGATCTCAGCAACGAGCATGGATAAAAATCAAGTTGAAGATTTCAAAGACAGAAAGTCAAACATCTGTCTCCTTAAAGACTTCTGTCTATTTCAGTTTACACAACTCAGCAGAGGATCCATATGAAACAGACATGTTAAAAAGACTCAGATATACCCCGAATCCACCATGTAAAGGCTGAGTGAATGTGGTCTGGACTCTGTGGAGGAGAGTCATGGTTTCAGAGATGCTGTAGAAGGACAGAATACCTGCTCTGTGATCCAGGTACACTCCTATTCTGGAGGACTGAGGACCTGAGAGAGGAGTCTGGACACTGTTGTGATTAAAGTCATAACTGTTGTTGGAACAACGTAACATCCAAGATTTGTCATTAAATCCAAATCTACACTCATACCCTGCTCTGCTGATATTCTTGTATGTGACTGCTACATAAACTCTTCCTCTCGACTCCACCTCCCAGTAACAACGTCCAGTCAGACTCTCTTTACTCAGGACCTGAAAACAATCAGTGAATCTGTCTGGGTGACTAGAATAAGACTGTTTCTGAGCTGTAAATGTTACTTTTCTGTTCCCATCAGATAATACCAGATGTCTGTTTACTGTGTTTGGATCCAGTGTGATGTTACATGAATATTTTAAGAACTCAGCTCTGGTCTTGGGCTCTGGTTCTGGTTGTGGTTCTGGTTCTGATAGTAAAACATCCACTTCAGTCAGTGTCTGTGAGACGTTTGTCCATTTGTCTGTCAGGACGTCCTGTAGTTTATCTCTGACTTCTGACACAGCTGCTGTCACGTCCTCAAAGTACCTGAGAGGACGGATCTTGATGCTGGATGAGTGTGTAGATTCACTGAGTGCTGACACTGAGGGGTAGTCCTGTAGAAACTGGATGTGGTCCTGTGTGTGTGACAGCTTCTCCATCTCAGCGTCTTTCCTCTTCAGCTCAGTGATCTCCTGCTCCAGCTTCTCCAGACGCTCTCTGACTCGACTCACTTCAGTTTGCTGCTGGGATCTGACCTGCTGCGTCACATCAGAGCGTCTTTTCTCCATGAGACGGATCAGCTCAGTGAACATCTTCTCACTGTTCCCCACTGTTTTATCAGCAGAGCCATTGATAGCCTCCACCTCCTGTTGGAGCAGCTTCACATCTTTCTCTCCGTCCTGGATTCTCTGCTGGGTGTTTAGTCGACTCACCTCGAGCTCTCTCTGCTTCTCGCTCCTTTCTTCTGCAGCTGAGACTGTGTCGTGACCGTTGTGTTCGTCCACAGGGCAGAGATAACAGATAGACTGCTGATCAGTACGACAGAACATCTTCATCACCTCATCATGACGAGAGCACACGTTCTCCTGGAGCTTCTTGGAGGGCTCCACCAGCTTGTGTTTCTTAAAGACAGGTAGTTCATGATGAGGCTGGAGGTGATTCTGACAGTAAGAGGCCAGGCACTGCAGACAGGACTTACAGGCTTTCAGTTTCCTCCCGGTGCAGACATCACAGGCCACGTCTTCAGATCCAGCATAGCAGTGATCTTCAGGAGCATCTTGGAGTCCAGTCTTCTTCAGCTCCTCCACTAAATCTGCCAACATGGTGTTTTTCTCCAGGTCAGGCCTCTCTCTGAAGGTCTTTCTGCATTGAGGACAGCTGTAGATTTTCTTGTCCTCCTCTGCATCCCAGTGTCCTTTAATACAGTTCATACAGTAATTGTGTCCACAGCTAAGAGTCCTCGGATAATTCAGGAGATCCAGACAGATGGAACAAGAGAAGGATTCCCGGTCCAGCTGAACTCCTTTCTGCGCCATTTCTGCTCTCTGTAACAACGACTGTCTGAGTTTCACTTCCTCATAACTGGAACAAGTTTCACCTCTGATCTACAAATCATGTGTCTGTGCAGCTCTTATTGGTTACACCCATCTCTAAACTGTAGATCTGAACGGGAGGGAACCAGGAAATATGAGGACAGAGTGCAGCAGGCTGTGTGTGAGAGCAGGAAGAAGAGGGAGGGCTGATCAATCTCTGACTGGTTCCAGGAAGAGGAGTGGTGTGTGTGTGTGTGTGTGTGTGTGTGTGTGACAGAGAGAGAGAGAGAGAGAGAGAGAGAGAGAGAGACTTGTTTACAACAGAGAACATTAATACAAAACTAGGGGCAGAAACATGAAGGGAATTTATGATGTGTTTTGATTTGTAGTTTTTACCTGCACTTAAAGATCGTTTTGTATGAAATGGCACATTATGTCAGATTTCACTGAGCTGTACTGACAGGAGCTCACCAGCAGGTGTCAGTGTGACCACAATATGAAACAATGCAGCTCTCATTGTTCTCAGAGAGATAAGTTCTCACATCTGATTTTACATTTTAAAAAAGAAAGAATTAAAAGTTGTAGTTTTAGCTGAAACAGGCTGCAGGGAAAACATGCATTCATCCTGAAGGACTTGATGGATCTTTACTTTAAATCATGAGCAAGTTCTCATCTTAAAGGAAGGAACACGTTCATTCAAACTTTCACAACGAGTAAAAGAATCAATCAAGTCTTTAACATCCAAACCAGATCATCGAAAAGCTGAAAGAAAAAGAAGTTGAATGACCTGCAGGAAGTCCAGACTCAGACTACATTTGATCCCAGGTGTCTGACACTCCTCAGGTGTGAAGGAATAGACGGTCTGGCTCTCAAACTTATGTTTCAGAGGTTTGATTTTTTAAATATTTCCATTTTATTTTTGAAAACACTGATAGAACTAAAAGACTTAGACTCCTTTTGGGATGACTCCCTCAAGGAAATTTAGGTTCCAGCAGCATATACAATAAAAATAAAAATGTAGCAGGTAACAATATAAAGAATAATATAGCATAAATAATAGAACACTCTGCCGTTGGAAAGAATATACAAAAAATATGCATGGAAGAAGCAGGAAAAAATATACAAAAAAAGGCAATGATTATTGTTGCGATTATTGCACTTGGTTGAGATTATTATTGCACATACAAGTGAAAGTGTCCATGTGTTATTGCACAATGAGGGTAGAAGGAAAGACGCTCCTACTCCTACCCCTCTGTCCCATGTGCTCTAGTTTGTCCAGTCTGGATGTGTGCTGCTTGCATATGCTGCCCCCCCAGCATACCACGGTGTAAAAAAGCACGCTGGAAACCACGGACTGGTAAAACATCCCCAGCAACTTGCTGCAGATGTTAAAGGACCGCAGTCTCCTTAGGAAGTACATCCTGCTTTGTGTCTTTCCGTATAGGTGGTTGGTGTGTGTTGTCCAGTCCAGTTTATTGTCAAGACACAACCCGAGGTATTTGTAGGAGTCCACAGCCTCCTCTTCAGCTCCCTCTAACAGAAGAGGTTGCATCCTCTGTCTGGACCTCCCAAAGTCAATGACCAGCTCCTTGGTCTTAGAGGTGTTGAGCTGTAGCTGGTTCGTGTGGCACCATGCAGCAAAGTCCCCCACCAGTGTCCGGTACTCCTCCTCCCTGCCATCCCTGATACACCCGACAATGGCTGTGTCGTCAGCGTACTTCTGTATGTGACACAGCTCGGAGTTGTAGCAGAAGTCCGAGGTGTATAGGGTGAAGAGAACAGGGGCCAGCACTGTGCCCTGGGGGGCTCCAGTGCTGCTGACCACAGTGTCAGACGTGATGTCCATCAGCCTGACGTACTGAGGCCTGCCCGTGAGGTAGTCAGAGATCCAGTTCACTAGGTGGGGGTCCACTCCCATCCCGCTCAGTTTGTCCCGGAGCAGGGGGGGCTGGATAGTGTTGAAAGCACTGGAGAAGTCCAGGAAGAGGATCCTCACAGTGCCGCTTCCCTTATCCAGATGGGAGTGGGCTCGATGTAGCAGGAACAGGATGGCATCCTCCACACCAACATCTGGCTGGTACGCGAACTGCAGGCAGTCCTGGGCGTGTTGTACCTGGGGTCTGAGTAGGCTGAGAAAGAGTCGCTCCAGCGTCTTCATTAGGTGTGAAGTGAGTGCCACCGGTCGGAAGTCATTCAGCTCGCTGGGCCGGTTCTTCTTTGGAACCGGAACGATGCATGATGTCTTCCATAGGGTGGGCACTCTCCCTAGCTGCAGGCTAAGGTTGAAGAGCCGTTGTAGTGGTTCCCCCAGTTCAGCAGCGCAGGTCTTCAATAGCCTTGGACACACTTTGTCCGGACCAGCCGCTTTCCTGGGTTGGAGCTTCCTCAGCTGTCCTCTGACCTGGTCTGTGGTGAGATGGAGCGGAGATTGTGTTGAGGAGGGGGGTGTTGTGGTTTCCGGGGGGAGGTGTGCAGAGGGAAGGAGGAGAGATGGCTGCGGTGAGGGTGGGAGAGGGGGGGGCAGGGGCTGGTCGAACCGGTTGAAGAAGTCTTTCAGTTCGTTTGCCCTCTCCATTGTTCCCCCTGCGGCCCTGGTCTTTGTGTTGTGACCCATGATGGTCCTCACACCTTCCCAGACCTCCCTCATGTTGTTTTCCCTCAGCTTTTGTTCCACCTTTCTCCTGTAGGTGTCCTTTGCCTCCCTCACACAGCGATGACCTCCTGCTGTGCTGCCTTCATGGCCTCCCTGTCTCTGCTCCTGAAGGCAGCCTTCTTTTTGTTAAGGACAGCCTTAACTTCCCGCGTTACCCATGGCTTGTTATTAGGGAAACAGCGGACAGTCTTAACAGGGGCAACCACGTCGACGCAGAAGTTCAGGTAATCCGTCACACAGTGTGTCATCCCCTCTATATCCTCACCATGTGGATCCATCAGCACCTCCCAGGCTGTGGTGTTATAACAGTCTCTGAGGGCACTTTCCATCTCTGGGGACCACCTCCTGATGGATCGAGTTTCAACCGGCAGCTTTTGGACCCGGGGGGTGTAAGATGGCTGTAGGTGAACCAAGTTGTGATCAGACTTCCCTAATGGGGGGAGGGGGGTCGCTCTGTATGCCTCCTTCACATTAACATACAGGAGATCTATTGTCCTGTTGTTTCGTGTAGGACAGTCCACAACTTGATTAAAAACAGCCAAACTTGAGTCCAGAGTTGCATGCTTAAAATCCCCAGAATTGATCATAAGTGCCTCAGGGTGCTGTGTCTGCACAGTCATAGAGCCGGTTTTGTGTAGGCTTAGGAGCTGGCTGAGAGGCCTGGTTTTGCCTGAACTGGTTCACAGCCCAGAGGCTCCTCAAAGACTTCTTCTGGTCCAGTCATCACTGGGTGAGAGCATCGGTCCTGTACCTTCCTGTGGCAGAGGGGGGGGGGGCAGGGCCTTATAGACTTTACCTCCAGGACTGCTGTGTTCAGACTGCAGGCAGTTGCTGGTCTGCTGTGGCCCGGTTGCTGCTCTGGAAGGCCTGGCGACTCGTCTACAATAAAATGAAGACCCCTTCATACAGCAGTACTGGATTAACACCTCTCAACAGTTCTGTCATTGATGCCTGGAGGACTCTGAGCTTCACACGACCACCTGACCCCAGGCCTGGGATGTGGCTGCTTGAAGAACCTTTGTTCAATAAGGATTTCCTGTGTGACACCATTTTCTCTTCAGCTGCCCTAAAAACAGCGTTCGTTGAGACGGGTGTAGTGAAGCTGGACCATCTTGCGAGTACATTGATTGTGAGTCTTGCTGAAGTGACCGGTAAAAGATCAACCAGCATGCTGAAGAACCTGGTGAACGGAGTGTGGAAATCTCTGTCTGCACCACTTCGAACTTTTGCACAGAGTCAAAGTTTGGCTGAACACTGGAGCAAAGGACACAAGTACAGCTTCCCCCCCTTGAGTGTGAGTCCCGAGGTGGGGGAATGGAGAGAGGAGAGAGGCCTCATTCTGAACTTAAAGACTCCAGCACTGGGAACCTTCAGCTCCTGTACAGGCAAACAGCTGCACTCCAGCCGTGTCGAGGTGCTGAACTTTTCTCCTCTTTAGGAGTCAGAGAGTCGAGGTGGATGGACGTTTTGGGAACAGGCTTTTCCCCTTGTGGCAGCTGGCGGGTCCTGTATAAGCCTCCTGTGGAAAAACGGATGGCTGATATCCAGTGGAGGATAATACACGGAGCAATAGCTACGAACAGACATAGAGCTCACTTTGACCCAAGCACTGAGGAGGGTTGTCCTTTTTGTTCTCTCTCAGAGACCTTAGACCACCTGGTCGTGTCCTGTCCCCGATTGGTTTAGGTTTTTAAAACGCTGCAGGAGTGGGTGGAGGGTTTGGGGGAGGTGTTCTCTGTTCCCCTCTTTATCTTGGGGCCAAAATACACTCCAAAGAAAAGACCAACTTTTGTTTTAATCAATTTTATTTTTGCATCTGCTAAACTGGCGATCTGGAAAAGCAGGAAAAACAAACTGTTGGAAACAGGCTGGACAGACCCAGTACGCTGTCTGAGGGGTTTAGTGGCGGCCCGTCTGAGGGTAGAGCACATGTTTTATAGACTGACCAACAACCTGGATGGTTTTAAAGCTGGGTGGGCTGTCAAGCAGGTTTTGTGTTTGTAGCACACTTACACAAGAAGGACCAAGCGTGCATGGGATTTTTATGATTCTTTAATTTGCTCTGAAACACAGAAACACAAACACGTCAACTTCGCGTGGCTGCACACTCTCGGACGTCTTGGTCAACTGAGCTACGCATGGCATCAAAGACCCCCTGTGCTGCCCTGAGCTGCCCCAAAAGTGCCTGTGTTACACTTCGTACTTCTTCAATCCACAAATATACCCACTAAAAATATCACAGTGCCTTTGTGCAGACATATTTAACAATAAGACTTAACAACTGACAAAACAACAATATTTAAATAATATGAGAGGGGGGTGCCTGGTGTCCACAAACATGCCTGACATAACACAGGCCTCACATGTTCAATGGGGGAAGATGGCTCTCTGGTTTTAAATGTTTACAATGATGGTTGTTGTATTATTTTTTTGGGGGAATTATTTTTTAATATTTTTAAGGACATTTTGAATGTTTCTTAAATACAGTTACTTAAAAGTAAAAAAAAAAAAAAACTCTTCTTCTTCTTCTTTATCTTTTTCTGTGGATTTTATTGGCAGCTTGCATCAGAAAAAGTGTCATTCTTCTTCTTCTTCTTTGGAGTTTTATAGCAGTTGGCATCATTATGTCGCATTACTGCCATCTCCTGGATTGAAACAGTAATTCCTCCTCCTCTTGAATTATTGGAGTTACGTTCTTTTGATAAGTCCAGTCTGTGTCAAAAATCTAAAGATCACTTTCCTCTCTTCGTCATCACATCAACTCAGTAAAGTGTCTTTAATGATAATTTCTATTGGCCATCTCCTTTTAAGTGCATTCATCATATCTCTTCTATTTCATACTTCCTGTTAATGCTTGATTCACAGTTTCCTTCTCCCCACACTGACACTTTCCTGTTGGAGGTTTTCCCTTTATGTAAAGGGTGCTTTTGAGCATACTGTGCCCAATCCTCATTCTACTCATAATCATTTCTTCTCTCCTGTTCCTTCCTTTATTTACAACTCTTCCTATGGATTTCCAAACTTTGTAAAGATGTCTCCCCTTAGTGTCACCATCCCAGTACTGCTGCCATTTTTTCCAACTTCTTCCAGATGATGCTTTTTCCCTCTGACTTTGAAAGTTTGATCCCTAACTCTACATTCTCCCTCTTTACTGCTTCCTTTGCTAGCTTGTCTACTTTTTTATTTCCTGGAACTCTAATGTGGGCTAATGTGAACCCACATAAATACAATATATTGTCCTTGTTCTGTTACTCCATTTAGCATTTTATAAGATCTCATACAGCAGATCTTTATGTGTTTTGGCTGCAAATGAGTATTTTGTTTTCCACCCATACTGCTAAAAGAAGTGCATGTAACTCTACTGCAGCTAGTAGAGTCTACTAGCTACAGCCTTTCCTTTCCACCCAACGCTTGATTTCTGCTTTTCCCCCTCTCCCAGCAAGCCTCTAAAAACCTCTGTCGTTGGATGAATACCCTCATGTCCACTTAAATTTAATAGTTTGCAATGAGTTGTTTCCTTTGGAAAAGTGTCATTACTGCCATCTGCTGGATTTAACTATCCCTCAACAGACCTGTTCCCAAAAGATATTTCAACAAGCATCTTCGGCCTCTCTCTCTCTCTCTCCAGCCTCCAACATCTTTTTTGAATCTCTTCTTGCTCGTCCCCCTCTCTCTCTCTTCATGTTCTGTCTGTGTGTTCAATACTTTCATCATTTACTGAGAACATGTTCAGCTGTTTCTGCTGCTTGACTGCAGACAACTTTTTTTTAATCACTTGAACGTTTGTAATGAAGACAAAGAAGAAAAGGTTGAGTTCATGTGAGTTTATTCAGGATGTCAAACTTCAGGTTGTTCACACATCAAATCAGTAAAGTGTGTTCAATGTCTCTCCTTCAATCATTTCATGAACACATTCACTTCATCCACACAATCACTTTGTTTGATCAGAATCTAAACCAGGATTTATCTCCTTATTGATTTCATCAGGACGATTACATTTTGAAAACACCTCAGAGGACATTTTTACATCACTTTGAACATGAACACCAACATTTATTCTGACTAACTCCTTTCTTTAAGTGGGATTTGATAGATTTTATACAAATGTACAAAGTGGTGAGAAGAGAAAATCAGCATGAAAGAAAAGTTTGCTGCTCTCTCTCTCTCTCTCTCTCTCTCTCTCTCTCTCTCTCTCTCTCTCTCTCTCTTCAGACTCTGAATCAGAACAGAAACAACAGCATATAAATGTTTGAACACAAATCATCATTTTCACACAGAGAAATGTCAGTTCAGGTGAACAAAAGTCACGGTGAGCAGTGAAAGAGTCCACGGCTAAACAGACACAGGAAGGAGCGTCACTTAAAGACGCTCAAACATTTACAGAACAGACGAGAAGAGGTCAAAGTACCGCCCATACAGTTTGATTGACAGGTGACGACCTTCAGATCTCAGCAACGAGCATGGATAAAAATCAAGTTGAAGATTTCAAACACAGAAAGTTAAACATCTGTCTCCTTAAAGACTTCTGTCTATTTCAGTTTACACAACTCAGCAGAGTCTTCATAATCATAACCATAAACCCCGAGTCCAGCATGTAGAGGCTGAGTGAATGTGGTCTGGACTCTGTGGAGGAGAGTCATGGTTTTAGAGATGCTGTAGAAGGACAGAATACCTGCTCTGTGATCCAGGTACACTCCTACTCTGGAGGACTGAGGACCTGAGACACGAGTCTCAACTTTGTTGTAATAAAAGTTATAACTGTTGTTGTCACAACGCAACATCCAAGATTTGTCATTAAATCCAAACGCACACTCACTCCCTGCTCTGCTGATATTCTTGTATGCGGCTGCTACATAAACTAATCCTCTCCTCTCCACCTCCCAGTAACAACGTCCAGTCAGACTCTCTTTACTCAGGACCTGATAACATCTAGTGAATCTGTCTGGGTGACTAGAATAAGACTGGGTCTGATCTGTGTTTGTTACTTTTCTGTTCTCATCAGATAATAACAGCTTTTTATATGTTGTGTTTGGATCCAGTGTGATGTCACATGAATATTTTAAGAACTCAGCTCTGGTCTTGGGCTCTGGTTCTGGTTCTGGATCTGACAGTAAAACATCCACTTCAGTCAGTGTCTGTGAGACGTTTGTCCATTTGTCTGTCAGGACGTCTTGTAGTTTATCTCTGACTTCTGACACAGCTGCTGTCACGTCCTCAAAGTACCTCAGAGGACGGATCTTGATGCTGGATGAGTGTGTAGATTCACTGAGTGCTGACACTGAGGGGTAGTCCTGTAGAAACTGGATGTGGTCCTGTGTGTGTGACAGCTTCTCCATCTCAGAGTCTTTCCTCTTCAGCTCAGTGATCTCCTGCTCCAGCTTCTCCTGACGCTCTCTGACTCGACTCACTTCAGTTTGCTGCTGGGATCTGACCTGCTGCGTCACATCAGAGCGTCTTTTCTCCATGAGACGGATCAGCTCAGTGAACATCTTCTCACTGTTCCTCACTGTTTTATCAGCAGAGCCATTGATAGCCTCCACCTCCTGTTGGAGCAGCTTCACATCTTTCTCTCCGTCCTCGATTCTCTGCTGGGTGTTTAGTCGACTCACCTCGAGCTCTCTCTGCTTCTCGCTCCTTTCTGCTGCAGCTGAGCCTGTGTCGTGACCTTTGTGTTCGTCCATTAAACAGATGAGACAGATAGACTGCTGATCAGTACGACAGAACATCTTCATCACCTCATCATGACAAGAGCACACGTTCTCCTGGAGCTTCTTGGAGGGCTCCACCAGCTTGTGTTTCTTTAATGGAGCTGCTTCATAATGAGGCTGGAGGTGATTCTGACAGTAAGAGGCCAGACACTGCAGACAGGACTTACAGGCTTTCAGTTTCCTCCCGGTGCAGACATCACAGGCCACGTCTTCAGGTCCAGCATAGCAGTGATCTGCAGGAGCAGCTTGGAGTCCAGTCTTCTTCAGCCCCTCCACTAAATCTGCCAACATGGTGTTTTTCTTCAGGACAGGCCTCGGTATGAAGTCCTGTCTGCACTGAGGACAGGTATAGACTGCCTTATAATCCTCTGTATCCCAGTGGCCTTTAATACAGTTCATGCAGTAACTGTGTCCGCAGGTAAGAGTCCCCGGATCCTTCAGGAGATCCAGACAGATGGGACAGCTGATTTTGTCTTGGTCCAGTTGGTTTTCTCGTTGAGCCATTTCTCCTGTCAGTGATGGTCAAACAGTTCCTCTTTCTTTGGATAGAAACACAGTCAGACCTCTGATGGACAACAACCGTCTGCTCTTGTTGACTTGCTGCAGTGAATAAAGTGTTTTTTTTCCTGCAATCTACAGTATCTAGTTCACACCCTTCCTCATACCGACAGGTCTGTGACGGAGCGGGGAAAGGGAAAGATTTGCATCAGGTGGAGTTCACTGACAGAAAGATGTTCAGGTTTGACTACGTTCCGCAAACAGCAACTTTTTAAACAGACAGGGTATGTCTCATAAACAAAGAGCGAGGACACTGTTTTTTAAATTTATTTAGACAAATGATCATTAGAATTTGAAACATAACACTGTATAAAAATGGAAAACAGAGAAATAAATAAACATAGGGTTTCCATGACAGCTGTCACATCAATGGGCGGAGTTTACAACATTTGACCAATCACAGACATTGACTGGGCTTCTAACAGCAGTGCAGCATTTTTCCCAACTTAGAGCAAATTTTTGTATTGAAAATTGTCAACATGTTATCCTGTCAAGTCATTCCCGGTTCATCATTCAAGCAGCCATGAACACACAACATCATTTAACAGACGAGCAGCGCCACCTGGCCACAGCACGCCTTTAGGTCAGTAACGGGCAGTCAGATGTTGATTGTGAACTTGGTGTTTCTCAAACTGTCATCAGCAGACTTGCAGGATGGCTGTGTTGGTGACATACCCAGGAGTGGAGCCCCATGATTGATGGACCACAATGAAGACCAGTACCTGAGGACCTTTGCGCTCAGACACCGCTACTGCCACACAGCTGCAGGCCTGTTTACGAGACGTGAGGAGTACAAGGGTTTCCAGACAAACCGTTCACAACTGACTCCACTGCCTTGGCTTGATGCCAGACCACCGCTGCAGGTGACTCCACTGACACCATGACACCGCTGTGACCATTTAGTGGGCACAAGACCATGTGACTTGGACAACACAGCAGTGGTCTACTGTCCTGTTCACTCATGACTGTCAGGTGACCTTGCACCGAAAGGATGGTCGTCGAATACACAAAAGTCTATATGGTACCCAGAGTTCGCTTTGGTGGAGGAGGTGCAACAGTCTGGCAGGCATCACCAGTCAGTGCAAAACAGATTAGGTGATTGTAGATGGCTCAGTCACTGCACGTTCTTACCTCAGAGACATCATAGACCCCATCATCATCATCCCCCAACTCCGCCAGCACACCCCCAACTTTCTGTTCATGGATGATAATGCTCGACCACATCGTGCCAGAATTGTCACAGCTCAACTTCAGGAAGTTGGAGTGCCTCATATGGTTTGGCCATTAGCGTCCCCTGACCTGAACCCAATAGAACATGTCTGGGACCCGCTGAAAAAGTGACTGGATGTTCGTAACCCACCCTGACATGACCTGGCAGAACTGCATGTAGCACTTGTGGGGGAGTGGAATGCATTATCTCAGAACAACATCTAGCTAGCTAGCTAGACGTCATTGTCAGAAAGATGTTCAGGTTTGACTGCATTCCACAAACAGCAGCTTTTTGTAACAGACAGGGTGTGTCTCAATAACAAACAGTTAAGCGAGGACACTGTTTGTTCCATTTATTCAGACAAATGATCATTAGAATTTGAAACACAAGACATCGTAGCAAGTGGTATGATATCAGGCCTCTCTCCTTTGGAATCATCTACCAGTCAGGATCCTGGATTCAGACACACTCAGGATCAGAAACACTTTATTAATCCCAGGGTAAAATCTGGTTGCTCCAGTTGCTCTTAAAAACATAGGAAGACTAAGTCCACACACCAGAATCTGCTTCAATGAGCAATTAATGGGATTTAATATGATAATAAAGATAATACTTTATATGTATAGCACCTTTTCTATACAATGAACAAATTTCTTCACAAAAGACAATAAAAGCAAAGGGACAATAAAATCAGACTAAAAGAATAAAAGATTAAAAATAAAAAATAAATCAGAGAGTAAAAGCTTTTCTGTAAAAGAAAGTCTTAAGTATAAAGTAAAACTAGAGACTGACTCTACAAGTCTGGTCTCATCTGTCAGGCTGTTCTGGGGGCTCTAACAGCAAAAGCCCTGTCCCCTTTAGTTTTAAGCCTGGACCTTGGAACAGCCAGTTGGGCTCTGCCAGAGGATCTAAGACTGTACCCTGGATAATGAAGGGGTTACAAAATCAGAAATGCAGGAAGGGGACAGCCCATGTTTTGTAAATAAAAGTCTCTTAAAATCAATTCCAAAATCAACAGGGAGCCAGTGAAGGGACATTAAGATTGGAGGGTGATGTGGGCACATTTGTTTGTACTTGTTAAAAGTTGGGTTGTAAGAAAGAGGGAAAAGTACCAAGAGCTGGTGGAAGATTGTTGGAGGAACGGTTGGAGGACCAGGTGTATGCCAGTGGAGGTGGGCAGTCGGGTTTTTGCCAGTCACTCCTTGAGTAAAGCCTATGGCACACTGGGCCTAACAGGTGCCGACCGAAGGAGAGCTATAGGCAACAACGTGGAGGCAGCAGAGAGAGCCTCCAGACGTGGAGGTGGGCAGTCGGGTTTTTGCCAGTCACTCCTTGAGTAAAGCCTATGGCACACTGGGCCTAACAGGTGCCGACCGAAGGAGAGCTATAGGCAACAACGTGGAGGCAGCAGAGAGAGCCTCCAGACGGCTCTGGCTGAAGAGGGGAGAGCGGTGGGGGCAGTAGAATGCCACTTGGACACAGGCCAAGGTCTGATCAGCCTTGGTTGGGTCGCCTGGAGGAGGGTGTCTGTTGTAAGACCCAAAACACCCAGAGATTCCAGGAAACAACACTGATAATGTGTCCAAGGTTGTGCATGAGGAGATGGTTCTGTTAACTGTTTGGGATAGTTTGTGGGTGGTGGATTGATTTTTTTTACTGAGACAGGTGTATAATGAATTACAGTACTCGGGACAGGAGGAAATAAGAGCATGGACACGTTCCAGATCCTTTCACAACATGAGTGATTTGATCTCATTGTATTTCTGAGCTGGTAAAAACAGGACTGTATCACGTTCTTCACTTCAGGCTCAAAACACAAGTCCTGATCGAGAACTACACCAAGGTTTCAGGATAAATGTTTTGGGTAATGGGCACGTACTCCTTGGTGTGCTGTAATTTGATGTATTTTTGATGGAGGACCGATGACTATTACTTCAAACTTTGCATTGTTTAGTTGTGGAAAGTCTGACATTCGTGATTTTAATTTTGAAAGGCACTTTAGGAGAGCAGATGTATTTGACAGGTCACCAGGTGTAATCGGGTGGTAAAGTTATGTGTCATCGGCATAACAGTGATAATTTACATAGTATTTACGAGTAATGCTACCATGAGGGAGCCTGAAAATTGAAAATAGTTTTGGACCTCGAACTGCAGCCACTACAGCCCTGTACTCGGCCTCCTCACCCTCGCTGATGCATCCAACCACGGCCGAGTGTTCAGAAAACTTCAGAAGGTGGCAGGGTTCTGTGTTGTTTTGTAGTTGAAGTCTGCAGTGTAGAAGGTGAAGAGGAACAGAGACAGGACCGTCCCCTGTCTGACCCCAGTGTTGCTGAGCACACTGTCCACAAGGCGAACTTACTGTAGTCTGCCTGTCAGGTAAACAATCCAGGACACGAGAGGAGCATCGACCTGCACTGTTGTCATTTTCTCACCCAGGAGAGTCAGACAGATGGTGTCGAAAGTACTGGAGAAGTCAAACAACATGACCCTCACAGTGCTGTCCGGCTTGTCCCGGTGAGCGTTGACGACGTCGAGTAGGAACACGATGGCGTCCTCCACTCCCAGTTAGGACTCGTAAGCTAAGCAGAAAGAATCTTTTTTGTGCCTGACTATCGGCCGGACCTCCAGAGTCTTCATGATGTACGACATCAGTGTCACTTGTCTGTTGTCCTTGGCGTGGCTGGGATGTCTCGTCTTCGGTAAAGGAACAATGCCAGACGTCGTCCACAGCACAGGGACCCTCTGAAGACTCCACTATATCTGCAAACTTGTTTTTTTTCTTCAGGACAGGCCTCGGAAGACAGGCCTGTCTACACTGAGGACAGGTATAGACTGCCTAATAATCCTCTGTAACCCAGTGGCCTTTAATACAGTTCATGCAGTAGCTGTGTCCACAAGTAAGAGTGACCGGATCCTTCAAGAGATCCAGACAGATGGAACAGCTGATTTTCTCCTGGTCCAGTTGGTTCATGCTGAAGAGATAGTGAAGTAAACTCTGGACCTTTAAGAGGAGGCTTAAACTTAGACTGTTTCTGAATCTGCAGCACGGTAGCTCATCCTCTCCTGTCACGATGTCAGGATGTGTGTATATGGATATGAGTGCGTATGAGTATGTGTGACGGGTAATCATACGCACATTTAGATAGAATACGTGAGTTGCACTATTGGCCTTGTAACTTATTTATTTCCCCATTTCATTGTCTTAGGCATTGCAGGAGACTGGTTGATTCCTCAATGGTGGCCCGTCACGTCCCTGTACAGTAAAGCACTTGGGTGTCAATGCTGATGTTGTTTTTGATCAGGTGTGCGGTGTAATATAGGATCCCTCCCCTTTATTTTAGCTAGTCTTACTCACCTCTGGTAAGCCCTCAGCCTTGCTCCAGTGCTGACAATAGAGTCTAATAGGAATTGAGCAATATACATCCCCATACATTCCCCTAGGTGGCGTTGTTGGATTCAAATAAAAGTAGAAGTGAAGTTTCCACTGCTTTGCCATAAAATGAAGACAAAGAAGAAAAGGTTGAGTTCATGTGAGTTTATTCAGGATGTTTAACTTCAGGTTATTTCACACATCAAATCAGTAAAGTGTGTTCAATGTCTCTCCTTCAATCATTTCATGAACACATTCACTTCGTCCACACAATCACTTTGTTTGATCAGAATCTCCGCTCACACTGAACCAGGATTTATCTCCTTATTGATTTCATTTTGAAAACACCTCAGAGGACATTTTTACATCACTTTGAATATGAACACCAACATTTATTCTGACTAACTCCTTTCTTTAAGTGGGATTTGATAGATTTTATACAAATGTACATAGAAAATCTCTCTCTCTCTCTCTCTCTCTCTCTCTCTCTCTCTCTCTCTCTCTCTTTCTTTCTCTCTCTCTCTCTCTCTCTCTCTCTCTCTCTTCAGACTCTGAATCAGAACAGAAACAAGAGCATATAAATGTACGAACACGAGCTCAAACATTTACAGAACAGACGAGAAGAGGTCAAAGTACCGCCCATACAGTTTGATTGACAGGTGACGACCATCAGATCTCAGCAACGAGCATGGATAAAAATCTAGTTGAAGATTTCAAACACAGAAAGTGAAACATCTGTCTCCTTAAAGACTTCTGTCTATTTCAGTTTACACAACTCAGCAGAGTCTCCATCAAAACCATAAATCCCGAGTCCAGCATGTAGAGGCTGAGTGAATGTGGTCTGGACTCTGTGGAGGAGAGTCATGGTTTCAGAGATGCTGTAGAAGGACAGAATACCTGCTCTGTGATCCAGGTACACTCCTACTCTGGAGGACTGAGGACCTGAGAGAGGAGTTTGGACTTTGTTGTAATAAAAGTCATAACTGTTGTTGTCACAAAATAACCTCCAAGATTTGTCATTAAATCCAAATAAACACTCATTCCCTGCTCTACTGATATTCTTGTATGTGACTGCTACATGAACTATTCCTGTCCACTCCACCTCCCAGTAACAACGTCCAGTCAGACTCTCTTTACTCAGGACCTGAAACCATCCAGTGAATCTGTCTGGGTGACGAGAATAAGACTGGGTCTGACCTGTTAATGTTACTTTTCTGTTCTCATCAGATAATAACAGCTTTGTATGTGCTGTGTTTGGATCCAGTGTGATGTCACATGAATATTTTAAGAACTCAGCTCTGGTCTTGGGCTCTGGTTCTGGTTCTGGTCCTGACAGTAAAACATCCACTTGAGTCAGTGTCTGTGAGACGTTTGTCCATTTCTCTGTCAGGTCGTCCTGTAGTATATCTCTGACTTCTGACACAGCTGCTGTCACGTCCTCAAAGTACCTCAGAGGACGGATCTTGATGATGGATGAGAGTGTAGATTCACTGAGTGCTGACACTGAGGGGTAGTCCTGTAGAAACTGGATGTGGTCCTGTGTGTGTGACAGCTTCTCCATCTCAGCGTCTTTCCTCTTCAGCTCAGTGATCTCCTGCTCCAGCTTCTCCTGACGCTCTCTGACTCGACTCACTTCAGTTTGCTGCTGGGATCTGACCTGCTGCGTCACATCAGAGCGTCTTTTCTCCATGAGACGGATCAGCTCAGTGAACATCTTCTCACTGTTCCTCACTGTTTTATCAGCAGAGCCATTGATAGCCTCCACCTCCTGTTGGAGCAGCTTCACATCTTTCTCTCCGTCCTGGATTCTCTGCTGGGTGTTTAGTCGACTCACCTCGAGCTCTCTCTGCTTCTCGCTCCTTTCTGCTGCAGCTGAGACTGTGTCATGACCTTTGTGTTCGTCCACAGAGCAGAGATAACAGATAGACTGCTGATCAGTGCGACAGAACATCTTTATCACCTCCTCATGAAGAGAGCACACGTTCTCCTGGAGCTTCTTGGACGGCTCCACCAGCTTGTGTTTCTTAAAGACAGGTTCTTCATAATGAGGCTGGAGGTGATTCTCACAGTATGAGATCAAACATACCAGACAGGACTTACAGGCTTTCAGTTTCCTCCCGGTGCAGACATCACAGGCCACGTCTTCTGATCCAGCATAGCACTGATCTGCAGGAGCAGCTTGGAGTCCAGTCTTCTTCAGCTCCTCCACTAAAGCTGCCAACATGGTGCTTTTCTCCAGGTCAGGCCTCTCTCTGAAGGTCTCCCTGCACTGAGGACAGCTGTAGATTTTCTTGTCCTCCTCTGCATCCCAGTGACCTTTAATACAGTTCATGCAGTAGCTGTGTCCACAGCTAAGAGTCCTCGGATCCTTCAGGAGATCCAGACAGATGGAACAAGAGAAGGATTCCCGGTCCAGCTGAACTCCTTTCTGCGCCATTTCTCCTCTCTGTATCAACGACTGTGTGAGATTCACTTCCTCATAACTGAAACAAGTTTCACCTCTGATCTACAAAGCATGTGTCTGTGCATGTGACTGTGCAGCTCTTGTTGGTTACACCCAACTCTAAACTGTAGATCTGAAGGGGAGGGAACCAGGAGATATGAGAGTGCAGCAGGCTGTGTGTGAGAGCAGGAAGAAGAGGGAGGGCTGAGAGAGAGAGAGAGAGAGAGAGAGACTTGTTGACAACAGAGAACATTAATACAAAACGAAGGGCAGAAATATGAAGGGAATTTATGACGTGTTTTGAGTTGTAGTTTTTACCTGCACTTAAAGATCGTTTTGTATTAAATGGCACCTGACGTCAGATTTCACTGATCTGTACTGACAGGAGCTCACCAGCAGGTGTCAGTGTGACCACAATGTGAAACAAAACAGCTCTCATTGTACTCAGAGAGATAAGTTCTCACATCTGATTCTACATTTAAAAAAAGAAGGAATTAAAAGTTGTAATTTTAGCTGAAACAGGCTGCAGGGAAAACATGCATTCATCCTGAAGGACTTGATGGATCTTTACTTTAAATCATGAGCAAGTTCTCATCTTAAAGGAAGGAACACGTTCATTCAAACTTTCACAACGAGCAAAAGAATCAATCAAGTCTTTAACATCCAAACCAGATCATCGAAAAGCTGAAAGAAAAAGAAGTTGAATGACCTGCAGGAAGTCCAGACTCAGACTACATTTGATCCCAGGTGTCTGACACTCCTCAGGTGTGAAGGAATAGACGGTCTGGCTCTCAAACTGATGTTTCAGAGGTTTGATTTTTTAAATAATTCCTTTTTATTTTTGAAAACACTGTAAGAACTAAAAGAGAGTAAAACAGAAAATATTACTTTACATGTGTATCAACATAACCCATTTAATATTCAAAAGTGTCAAATTCTTATTTAAACCTTATAAATTAATGTGAATTTTTATACTTCCATTAATTTTGTTCCTTTTAAATGAATAACAAATTCACACAACCATTTCAAAATTAACACACACACACACACACACACACACACACACACATCCCTGGAAAAATGTAGTCTGATTTATGTTCATAGCCTTGTTATTAAACAGGTTAGCACTACATTACCCAGAAGCCTTAGCAGCCAAATATTTGAAAACAAAAGCAGATTTTATTTGTTAAGATTTCACTTCAGAGCCACAAAATGAATCATTTAATAATATATCCAGTTATTATTATTTATTCATATTTTAAAGCATAAATACAAATAGAAATCGTCTCCTGCTTCTAAATGAGGATCTGATGTTTTTATTGGTCGTATTTTAAAGGAGAGTTTACAGGGTTTTTTTCCCCCTTTTTGGGCTGTTGGTAGAAACAAGAGATGTTTAGAAAAGTCATGCAGGAACACAGAGTCAGACATAAAAACATACAATGAACCCTCCAGATCATCGAGTGACAACAGGAAACCACGAAAAGATCAAAATGAGCCAAACATCAGTCATCACAACAAATCCTTTATTGGCGTAATGAGTCTTTTTTGACTTTCAAACATCATCTGATTATAATAAGTATTTGTACTTTAAACTATGTGTAGACACAGATAAGAGTGTTTTTGAGAGTTTTAACATTTAAGATTCACAGGATGAAAGTTTAGAAGAAGTCGTTTTAAACTTCTGAAGAGCAGATGTGCTGCAGCAGGAGACGACCTCACGGGGATATTTCTTTCTTTCTTTCTTTTTTTACCTTCCTGACAATCTTCACCATGAACACAAAAGAGTATTTCAGGTTGTTTGTCGTCCCTCTCTCTCTCTCTCTCTCTCTCTCTCTCTCTCTCTCTCTCTCTCTCTCTCTCTCTCTCTCTCTCTCTCTCTCTCTCTCTCTCTCTCTCTCTCTCTCTCTCTCTCCCTCTCTCTCTGTGTGTGTGCAGAGAGCATGGTGGTCCTGCTCGCTCTCTTGTTCGTCCACCTCGGCTCTGTGTACTCGTCTGTCCCGTCCTCTATTCACACTCATCAGCAGGTAAATACACCGCACTGCAACACACACACACACACACACACACACACACACACACACACACACACACACACACACACACACACACACACACACACACACACACACACACACACACACACACACAGAGTGAAAACCTGCTGCACACACTGACAGAAGAAGAAGAAGATGCCAGACTGTCTTTATACTCGGGTTCTTTAGACTGAAGCTGAGTCAAACTGTGGACATGTTCTCAACCCCTGAAGGTTTACACTCTGTTAGTGAGACACACACACACACACACACACACACACACACAAACCAGCCTCCATGTTTTGGTCCAGTCTGGTACTTGAACCGGTGACCCTTCAGATCCCGATCGTAGCTCCTTCACACAGAGCTAAAATATCACTGGACTCAAGATGTTTCTTGTTATCTTGTTTTTTGTTCATCATGTGTGTAAAGTGCTGAATAAATAAATCAATAAAGTCGAGTTGAGTTGTTTCTCTCATCAGTGAGGAGACTGAGGCCTGCAGGATCTCACTGAAGACCAGACCACGTTTACTCATGTCGCTCACAAACATGAACAACACGCAGGCTGAATAATATTCATGTTTAGTGATTTCATGTTGACTGACTCAAACTGTGCAGAGGAATGCAGACAGACACTTCACTGCTATGAGAGTGAACATGCACAGAAGGATGGTAAATGGATAGATAGATAGATAGATAGATAGATAGATACTTTATTGATCCCGAGGGAAATTCAAGATAATATTTCTTTTCTCGTCTTCTGACCTCTCAAACTATCATTCATCGTTAAGAGCGTTATAAAAGCGTTTGCATCGAACACATTGAAGTCTGAATTTCAGCAGCACCACGACTATCGACAGAACAGAATAAGCAGTTTAACTTCATGCAGATTATTGATACAGTTCAGTTAAAACAGATTATTTTACTCTGTACCGTCAATGCAATTAGAATAATGTATATTTACAGTGTTTACCTGTCCTTACTTATAACAGAGTTTTTTTTTCCAACTGTACTTTAATTTGTAACAGAGATTAAACTGAGTATTATGGGATACAGATCATTTTACAGTCTACTTTTTTTTAAAACTTTTACATGAATTGACTTTCTTTTTAAAGGGATTTATTATGGCTGGGAGTCACCAGAGGCCCCACGACACCATGTTATTGAGATTTTAAACATTGTGTGACAGGCTGAGAACTGCAATACAAAACATTGAGATGGAAAAACTCAATCAAGAACTATTCTGTCCAATAATAAAAAACATTTGTCCTTCCTCTCATCTCCTTTTAGTCTTTGTATTTCTAAACAGGAGTCGATCACATGTTGCAGAGCAGCGTATACAGAGCTCTTCTAAATCTCTTATTCACACCATTGTTTTATTAATCACACTCAATACTATGATTCTCTCGGCCTCTGATTGGCTAGCAGGTACTTACTAAATATGCAAGAGCAGCCAATGTTTTAAAACAGGTCGATATTTAAAATGTATTTTTTACTCGGTTTATTCAGTGTGTGTTTTATTTAACTGTTTTTATTATTATTATTATTATTAAAGTGTATTAGTGGTTTAAATTGGCTGCTCGCGCAGATATGTAGATCAATATTCAAAAAGAGCTGGAGGAGGGATGGATGAGGACATCTGATTGGTTCGTGGCTCCACAGCAGCAGCTCGCGCTCAGGTGTCAGAGCGCGCGGTCTCTTCAGTCTGCAGCTGCTCTGCTGCGGTGAGACAGTCCCGGTGCCACCGGCCTGCACGAGACGACACCGCGCGCGGAGGCTTACCGGAACGACAGGTGTCGGTGTGTGTGTGTGTGTGTGTGTTCGTGTGTTCTCCGCCTCGTGACGCCCGTTTGGATGAGTTTACCGGGGGAACGTGCACGATGCAGCTGAGCGCCGTGAAGATGGAGGGACACGAGCACGCGGAGTGGAGCAGCGGCGGCGGGAGCTACTACGGAGAGACCGAGGTCCGTGCACTCTACAGCGGCTTCAGCGTGAGCGGAGCCCCGCTGATTATCAGGCGCAGAGTTCGATTATTATTGATCACTTATTATTTCTCCTGCAGAACAAAATAACAGATAAATATCCAAATTAACTTCATACGACAGGATGGATATTTTTAAAGACCATAGACATGTAATATGTTCTGATCATTTTATGTAATCATCAAATCCTGAAAGTTATTCTGCAATTTACGAAAAGACAAACCTGCATTTTTAAATTTATCACCATCTTTTCCAAAATATTATATTTGAGATAGGCAGACGTTATTTCGTGCAGTGCATGATGCTATAAAGACATTTAAGGTTTGTACTTTTTGGTGCAAAAAAAATATTTATTCTAACGAAAAACCTGCAAAACTCTTTGGAATTTAATTTGAAATGTTTTATCCAAGGATGTAACACGAGACAGATAAAAATTAAAACAGTAAAATAGGTAATAATTAGAAACAGAGGTAAATCAAATGGAAAAAGAAAAATCAGACAAATGTGATGACATAAAAACCGTATTAATCCCTCCAATCCTCCTCTCCATTAACGGGCTTCTTAATCATCTCTTCAGCTTCCTTATTTACAATAATAAAATATATTAACCAGGCTGTGATTTTGCTTAAATAAAGTGCTTTATGAAAGCTCCTTTTTCATCCCATTAAATTTTAGAATTTGCTTTGAGACAGGAATATTTTCGTTCCTCTGCAGGATCAAAGTTCTCGTCCTAAATTACAAAAATAAAAAATAAATGAACACAAATAAAGCGAAATGAAAAGCAGGTAAAATCACACAGTGCACTCCCTTCTTATTTCTTGGTGCAGGTGATGGTTGGAAATCATCATCCTGAACCTGAGGAGATTGAGCGCGCGCGCAGGAAAGCTGAATGACTTCTTTCTATTCTCAGAGGAAGCGCGCGCGGGTTTGTGATGAAGCCACGCGCACTATTTATTCAATATAATTAAATAAACAGGAGTCATTCAGCTTTCTTGTGTGCGCTGAATCTGCTCATTTGCTGTGTAAATTTGATTTAAAAAAGAGGGGATTTAATTTGTCAGGTTGTTTAATTCAACATAATTGGATCTACAGGGATGTTTATACCGTAAAACTTCTATTAATGGCCCAGCAGGGTTTTGTTGTTTTAATCAAACTGACCCTGCCTTTAACTCTTTCACAGCTGTCACAGCAAAACACAGATCATTCAGAGATTTTAAACATTATTAAAATATCCAAAAGAAAACTTCAAAATAAAAGTGGGACGATCAAAATATATAAAATAAAACAATGTTAAAACAAATACAAAAAACAACAAAAAAACAAACAAAAAATAATACAAATTAAATTCTGAATGAGGTCATTAAAGGTGACCTCTGGAGATTTAGTGGAGAAATGTGAAAGCTGGAGATGTGTGCAGATTCTATGTTTATAACTCTACACACAAACGGGAACATTTGGACCCTGAAGCTGTTTAAAGATAAATAAAAATAAAGTTCCACCAGAACTCCTGTGGTCACTCTTTAGATCCAAACTGTGTTCAAGGACACATTTTTTTTTTATCCTTTGAATAAAGTTTGTGAATTTAGTTCAGAAAATAAAGCATCAAATTCTTTCACTTCTCCAACTTTCAAATCTACAAAGTGCAACTTTAAAGAAGATAATCAATAAAAGAATCACAGTGATGTTTAATTTAAACCCAAAAATGTTCATTTAAACGAACAGAACGTTTTCTCATTTTAAATACATATTAACCCCTTTTTAAAGATTTATTTTGGGGCTTTTTATGCTTTTATTTTGAAAAAAAGTGGATAGAGTCAGAAATCAGAGAGAGAGAGGAAGACGTGAGGGTCAGATTCGAACCTGTGTCTCTTCTGTGTGAGAGAATTGATTACAGGAAGTCAGCTCTGTCTGGCATCACTGTTGGTGTTTATTTAGAGGACAGATATTTTAACGGTAAGGCGGACGGGGACGCCGCGGGTGTCGTGATGTCAGCACGGCCTGCACGTGGTGAAAAACACTGCAGACGTTTGTTCTAATGAGAAACATTCAACAACACTGAAGCAAGGCATCAAACAATTTAACAAATTATTGAGGTCGCCTGCCGGTTTGTGTGTCTGTACAGTCCTCAAGGCAGACGCCACGGGTTCAAATCCGACCTCCCGTACGCTCTACCCGCTGTCCTACCGCCAAATAAATGTTGGACACTTATAGAGAATTTAGAAGAAAAAAAAAAGTGACCACTATCTTTTTTTTAAAACTGAAGGTGTTCGGCTTTAAGAAGTGAACATGACGGAGCGAGCACAGACGTGCTGCGAGGTCACTAAAGGTCAAACTCAGGGCGAGGAGGGTATTTTTGAAAACATCCTGATCAGCACCTTTAGGAAAAACTCCTTCCAGGGAGAAGATGTTCAGACACTCAGCTGAAGGTGTTTTTAAAGTCAGCTGACGTTGATTTATTTTTTTATTAATTTAAGGTTTAGGAGAGAAGTGTTTCCTCTGATCCGCCACGTCACATTCGATAACTCGTCCTCGTGTTGTGTTTCAGTGTTTCCCCGCCGTGAGCAGCCTGAGCTCCGGTCTGTCCATGAACTCAATGAGCAGCTACATGAGCGCGCCGGGCATGAGCAGCAGCGGACACGTGAACACGCATTACATGACCCAGGCCGGGGTCAACCACTCCTCGATGCCAGGAGCCATGTCTCAGAGTCCCGGGTCCGGATCTGGGATGAGCGGCCTGGTCAGCCCGCCTTCGTACGGGAACCTCCAGATGCTGAGCCCGATGTACGGAGCGGCCTGCGGCGTCACGCCCAGAGAGCCCAAACCCCCGTACAGGAGGAGCTACACGCACGCCAAGCCCCCGTACTCCTACATCTCCCTCATCACCATGGCGATACAGCAATCAGGAAGTAAGATGCTGACGCTGAACGAGATCTACCAGTGGATCATGGACCTGTTCCCGTTTTACCGGCAGAACCAGCAGCGGTGGCAGAACTCCATCCGACACTCGCTCTCCTTCAACGACTGCTTCATCAAGGTGCCCCGCCTGCCGGACAAACCGGGGAAAGGCTCGTTCTGGGCGCTGCACCCGGACTCCGGGAACATGTTCGAGAACGGGTGCTACCTGCGGAGACAGAAGCGCTTCAAGATGGGGAAGAGGGGCGGCGAGGAGGCGGGGAAGAAGGAGGGCGGGGAGGTGACTTCCAGCAGCACCGTCCCAGACTCCCCCCCCTCCTCCTCCTCCTCCCCCTCGTCCTCCTCGTCCCCTCCGTCCTCTGATGTCAAGACAACCGTCCCGGATCACAAACTGTGCCCGTCCAGCCCGGTGCGCGTGCCCTCCCCTCTCGCCCACACGCAGCACCTTTACTCCCACCATCACCCGCTGCTCCTGCACGACGCCTCGCACCTGAAACCGGACCCCTACCATCACTACCCCCACCCTCATCAACCCCACCACCAGTACTCCTTCAGCCACCCCTTCTCCATCAACAACCTCATGTCGGAGCCGGCGGTGGCTCAGTACGGAGGCTACTCCTGCCCGGTGTCCGGGGCGCTCGTGGCGGGCAGAACCGGCCTGGATCCGGGTCACGGCGACGGCAGCTACTATCGTGGCGTTTACAGCAGAACCATCATGAACTCCACCTGACTCTGTACACTGTAGTAAATGTTTGGTTTTTTTCCACTTCTCATAATTTGTCCTTTTAAGTGTTCAAGCGTGAAACTGATTAAATCTTTATACAAATCCTCCTTGATGGTTTTTTCTCTGTTTTCAACGGGAGCGTGAGGCTGCGGCGGCTGCGTGCAGCGGGATGAGGTTCATGATCACGTTCATGAGTGTAAGAGGGTGTTTCCTCTTTAATCACATTAACAGGCTCACAGTGAAGGGGGGGGGGGGGGGCTCGAAGGCTTTCTGGGCCACAAACATCCCAAAATTGACGACGGCTGATTTTCAACCAAATACTTTCGTTTATTAACACGACAAAAACATTTCACGATGTAATCCTGACGTCCTTAAATTGTAGGAGCCTGATTGTATCAGTTAGGCTGTTAATGACCCATCAGGGCTGTGAATATCCCACGACCCCACGATACGATGCATCTCGTGATATTCATTGATTTTTTGGGGGGTAAAGACCAGGACCGACACACGGGCGTTTAAAGGATCCTACAGATGAAAACATTTCACTTCAGCTCTTCAGAGATGCTGCAAATACATAAAAACATGTTTTAATCCCAGAGCTGTGGACATGCACCACAGGTCCACTGTCTTTAAAAACTGTCATCACAGCTTTACAGCCACATCCAGAGTCCGACGAGGAGCACGGGACGATGTCAGGAGACCTGAAGAAGAGGAGAGGCTAATTTCACTCTTTTTCAGTTAGCTCCCAAAGCTGATCAAAGCCAGACGACCGCTCCAGACTAACCGAGACCAGGACGTACCTGAGACCCAGGTGCTCCGAGACAACACCAAGACATTCAGGGATCAAACAGAGTAAACATACCAAGGCGAGACTGAGACCGTCCCTCGTATGTAAGCAGGAGACAGAGCGTCCACACTCGGCCTATCAGAGGCCTGTTTGTATTAAATCTGCTGACAGAATCAATGTGTGGCAAAAAGACGTTTTGGTTAGCTTCTCTCTGTGTAGTTTAAGTCTCCATATTTAAAAAAAAAAAAAGGTATTAAATTAGAAGTGTGCACACATCAGTCAGCTATGCGCCTGACGATTCAAATTAAAAAAACTTTATGAACCTGAGGAGGCTGTAGACAAAAATATTCAGCTACTCCTCCAGAAGAGAACGGCATGAATTCTTCCACCTGATTTCAAGAAAATCTGAGTCAAACATTTTAAAACTGCGAGGGCTGTGGCTTAGTGGTAGAGTCGGTCGTCTCTCAATTGAAAGGCCGAGGGTTCGATCCCCAGCTCCTGCAGCGACATGTCCGATGTGTCCTTGGGCAAGACGCTTAAACCCTGAGTCACTCCGACTGCTTTGTCGGCAGTGTCTGAATGGATGAGTTCATACTGATGGACTCTTTACTCTGCTGCAGCCTCTACCATCAGTGTGTGAGTGTGTATGAATGGATGAGTTAACACTGATGGACTCTTTACTCTGCTGCAGCCTCTACCATCAGTGTGTGAATGTGAAGACTAGAAAAGAACAACACAAGCTCAAGTCCATGTCTCACTTCCTGTGATGCTGCAGGAAGTAAAGTAGACGTGAATTCGCAGCAGTGCGTTAAAAACAAGGAGCTCTGGGTTCAAATATTTCAAACAGGAGAAACACTGTACGGCTTTAAGAGCATGAAACAAACATAAAACAATATAAATATAACATGTATTTCTTTGGAGAAGTTCTGGGGAGGAATGTGAAGGTAAAACGTTCCCCTCTAACAAAGGCTCGGAGCGGCTCGGAGGTGAGAGGAGGGTTTTTCAGACTCAAGCGTGTGTTTGTTTAAGAAAAGCAATCAGCACCGTTATGAATAATAATGACCTTTCTCTGTGCAAGATAATGGGAAGGCTGCATGCAGAGCGACTCGAGGTCAGAGCTGAGCCGCGATGCTGTGTTTGGACAAGGAGCGTTTACCACACACACGCACACGCACACACGCATACATATGAGGGTTGTCCACGCTGAAGCCCTGCGTGCACGATTATTCCTACAGAGCTGTGCAAACCATGCAGGGAATAAAACAAGGGCCGTTTCAACACATAATGCATGCAGCGCTCAAAACAAATATGTGTTTGTTTGCATGTCAGCTTTTCCAAATATGAAGCAGGAGGAAACGGAAGCTACATTTTTCATCTTTATTTCATGTTGTTTCCAACCTTAACATTTCATTTTTAACTAATTGTGTCTCCATAAATTCATAGAGTGTGATGTCCCCTAAATGCGTTTAGATAATCTCATCCTTTGTCTCCTTAAAAAGGTTGTTTGTGTTCAGAGTAGGACTGCGGCAGGATCGCCTTCCCACCTGGAAATGTTTCAGAAGGTCACATGCACTTCTTTCATGAACTTTTTCAGGTCTTCCCGAGTTTTCTGTTCACAAATGTCCTCGTCAGACGGGAGGAAGGGGGGGGGGGGGCGGAGTCTCAGACGTTAAAGAGAGAGAGGTCAGAGAGAGGCTGACTCGATCACCACACTTTGTGCTTCTGTTTTGTTGCTGGATGGATTCAACGTGCGAGCTTCCTTTTGGCAGCTTTCTCTGCAGGAGTTTGTGCAGTGTGATCGAGATCACTTTCAACAGAGCTGCACGTAAACAGACGATGATAAATGCATTTTGTTTTCAGAAGGTAGAAATTTAAAAATAAAAAAAAACACACGAGGCCAAACACAGGTGCAACAAAAGACGGCGAAAACACAGTTTGATAAAAGAAGGTTAATGATCAGTCCGGTCCAGAAGTCCTGACGTGTCCTCCAAACAGAGGGCAGAACAGGACGCTGGCTGCAGGACAAAGAGCAGGAGGACCACACACTGATGAGAAAACAGGACAGACCTCTTCCTCCCCCCCCCCATCAGACCTGTTTGTCCTCTCTGCAGATTCAGCCTCTGCTCTCCTGCTGCAGTCAGGCTGTGTGTGCTCTGAGTAAACCTGACTCTCTCCCTCATATTTACACTCAGCTCCATCAGGCGCTCGATTGGTTTTCCAGCAGAGAGGGAGAGAGAGAGAGAGAGAGAGAGAGAGACTAACTGCAGAGGGGTATATAGGGTTTAATTTTTTATTTGGTTTGTACAAGTGATCGCAGAGAGACGTGATGTCTGCTGCGACTGGATGTCGAAAAAAAAAGGAAACAGCAGGATGCAGAAAAAGAGTAAAAAAAAAAAAAACAGACGCCATTTTAATAATCTTACAGCTCCTGTGAGGACTTTTTTTTAGCTGCCGACTGAAATGAATGCTTCTCTTGCTCTTTACGGCCTCAAACTGCAAACAAGACCTTCAGTTATGTTAAAAGTCTGCAGCAGCTGCAGCAGGCTGATCCGTCAGGGAGGAAGCAGCCTGTTCTAGCACTCGATACAGTTCAGATTAAAAACATGTTTGATGTGAAACCTGGGTGACGTCTTTCTGAGTGCAGCATCTCCTCGCCTGTGCGTGCACGCATGGCTGTCACCGCCACTCGTCCGGTGACAGCTGCGATTGCACCCCCCCCCCCACCACCCCCCACCCCCCTCTCTCTCTCTGCAAACCCTCCCAAAGGAGGAGATATGCAGTAGAGATCATGGATGGATGGATGGATCATCACAATGTTATCCCAGAAGCTTAACGAGAACTTCCAGCTGAAAATATTTGTATCCCCAGAACCTTTTTAGAACCAAACATTCCTCGCCGAGACGTTTGAGTCACCTGAGAAAGTCTCAAGATCTCAAACCAAAGCTGCTCTCGAGACCTCTGATTGGCTCCATTTCTGTGATTAGAAGGAAAACATTTATAACAGAGCTAATAATTTCAATCCACCGGCTGAGACCTTTGCAGTGTGACGATCTAAGATGAGGCCTCTGCCTCGGTTAGCGCGCTCTTGATCGACGTCTTGTGAAGTCAGCCTTTTACAAACTTTAACGCTAACTTCTCCGTTTCAGTCCACACAGCGACAAAACTTCCACACGCCGAACGACGTAGAAAAGATTTGACGTGAGCCGCAGAGGAGCTCTGACTGAGTGTTTTAATGTGGCAGAGAATCTGTGGAAGAACCATCTCAGGATGTAATCCTTCAAAAAAACTGTGGATTGAAAATGTCTGACTCTTTCTCCTGCTTGATATTTGGACACCTTGTGTATCTGGAAAGCTTTAATAATCTCCAGTAAAGCATTTCGGGGAGCGTTTTGGTGATGGGTGGCCCGCCCTTTTGGCTTAAAGCAATTAATTCAGCTTTCTGACATCAAACCCTCGGCTCAGCTCGACAGCTTGGAGCTCAAATAAGAAAAAAAAAAATGAAAAAAAGGCGAGTTCTCCTGGGAACAGAGCAAAGATGGCAGGCTCCTTTTCTCCTCTGTTTGCTCAGTGGCTCTGAGAGCAATCTTCCCCCCGGCGGGAAGACAATGTGCGGGCGGAGAGAAAGGGCCGGGCGGCGGGGAATGAACAGTTTGGAGTATTTGCTCAGTGGAGGAGCGACCACAAAGGCAGAGGCGAGGCTTTCCCATGAATCAAGGCGCCGTCTCAGGCCTCTTTTTGTTCAGCGAGGTCTGCTTCTCGAGCTATTAGACGACACTACAGATAACCGGTTTCATGTCTTTTAGATCCTTTTCTCTGTGAAACTGTACCATCAGGTGACCCGCTCTGATTTGTTGTATTTGGCTGGTCGAGCTTTGAGGCGGTTGGCTGCGTTTAACGCACACGTGGAGCGGCAGATAAACTCTCACGTGGACGGATGTTCATCCAGATATCAAGCCGCTCGTCGAGTGTTTCCTCACTTCAAACGTGGGAGAATGAAGTCAACAATCACGGCCAATCGCTCTGACGTTTAGTCGTAGTTGACCATTGCCCTGCCAATTTTTTTAACCACCACCTTAAAAAAAAAAAAAAAAAAAGCCCACAGACTCCGACTCTCTGGGTGGCCGAGGTCTGAAAGGCACCCAGAGTGACGCTTAAGCTCCTTTCACCTCAAGAAAGCGTCATTGTACATCTCCGTGAATGGAAAACGGCTGTTTATATAAGATTTCATGAAGTATCTGCGGCTCAAAGACGTCACGTCGGCGTTCTCACCGCTTTGACGTTCAGAAGAAGAAAAAAAAACGGAGATAAAAGATGAAGATTTCAAAATTAAAAGTCAAGAGATCTCAACAGCCTTGGATTTTTTTTTTTTTTTTGGTGCATTTTCTGTAAATCTCGTTTCCTTTTCTCCGCCGGTCAGATCCTCGGATGACCTGAGAGCACGGACAAAACTTTCAGATATTTTCTTATCAATCGGAGTGCATGTGTGTGTGTGTGTGTGTGTGTGTGTGTGTGTGATGTATTCTCACCTTTTCACTTTATGTGTGAGCACCTGAGTGAGAGCTCATTTAACAGGCTAACAGACTGAGCTAGCGTCTAAAGCTAGCGTCACACGCTTTCGGACAGTTACTTGTTTTTTAATGTTACATTAAAAAATGATCAGCTGTGATGTAAAGAAACAAACATGACATGTCTGCTGCTGAACCAATCAGGACTGTGCAGCTCTCTTAAAAGTTTTGAATCTCTCTGTAAGCTCGAAGTGACCGGGGAGCGGGGAGCGGGTAACAGCGCTAACCGTGCGGCCGTTAGCATCGTCATGGCTGTTGAAGTTCTTTCATCACATTACAGGAAAGTTCCAGAAAAAAAAAAAAAAGTTCTGGATAACCTGAACTTTAATAACACCTTCAAACTATTTACAGCTCTACCCGCGTCATCATGTGACATTGTAGGAACGTTTTGTGCTTTTAACTGAGGCTTCAGAAACAGGCGTTGTAACGTTAGCTTCCATGCTAGCTGCAGCTTGCTATCTCATGCCTTTTCTTTTCCAGGCTGGATTTTTAGCTCAAATAAAGTGTAAAATAATAAACTGTTGAGAAATGGAAATGATAGCCAGTGATTGGATGATTGCATTTCCATTTTCTGAATTCTTGACTCTGGCGGGGGGGGTTTTTTCAGCCAGAAGTGACCGTCATGATGAAGAGCTCATTCTGCATTCGGAGTCTTTTCATTAAACATATATCATCCCGCCCCCCCACTCATCCCTCGCCTTGTTTCTGACCTCCACTTAACATCCACGAGCAGGGTCATTCAATGCAAAGCACACAGAGGTCTGATAAACACATCTGTGTCACTGAGTGTGTGTGTGTGTGTGTTATCAGCAGATTATCGGCTCTTTGTTAACGAAGCCGCAAACACACCGAGCGAGATATCAAAACTCCGGGACAAAAGAACCGGAGAGGACCGAAGACAAAGCTGCATCCTCCGAGGTTAAATATTAAAGAAACGCAATTCTCTTTCTGCCTAATCCTCTGATTCACAAGTCGGCATGACGCTCACCATCTACGTCTGAAGTCTCCAAATGTTGCTCCGTCAACCTGTACAGTTATCATCCTGGTTTAGCTCAATGTTAGGTTAAACTTTTAATAATAAACTGCTCAACATCAGTTGGTTAATAATGATGTAAGGGATAGAGGATGCAGGTTTGTTGTTGGGAAGAAAAAAGCTCCTATCCAACATGCGAGTGAGCTTAAAAAGATAAATGTTCTCCGTTGGTCACAGCTCACACAGGTGGATCACCTCTGACGGGTGTCAGCGAGCATCTTCTCAGGTTGATCCTTCCAAATCTTTAAATCTTCCAAAAGGATCACAGTGAGGAAAAACCAGCTGCCTCTCTGAGTGAGAGGGGGGGGGGAGCAGCTGCTTCATGCACACCGGAGGGTTTCATGGATCCTGCAGGTGACGTGGTCTCAAGATGGTGCAGAGGTGACGAGGAAGGTCACCGATCGAAGAAAAAGCCGACATCCTTCATGATGGAGGAATGTCTTCAGGCACTCAAATCTCTGTGATTGTCTTGTTTCCTGTGTTGAGTCAAAAAATTCTTTGTGATAAGAAAACAAAATCGATCTTTAAATATATTTCACCAGCACTCAGTGTTATGATGCACGTGGATCTCCCGTGTTGAATTTTTGCTGCAGGGGTTAAAATGACGGCTGAAGTCCTACTGAAGCAGAGGGTTTACACACTTTCATTCTGAAGGAGCAAAACGAGCAGACGAGTGGCGCCATCTGCAGGCCGAAGTGCAAAAACACAAGCTGGACAAGTTACATGCAGCGTATACACCAACTGTGCAGTGTTGCATATTGTTTTGTATTATGTGCATTAGACTCTGTTGTGTGTGTTTCTAAAGAAGCATCTCATTTCCCCAACTTCATAACTTTCGAGCGTGTTTGACCCTTGTTGGCCACCGTAGTGTAATCAGCTTTTACACACAGAAGTTTAAGGGGATAAATATTTGTGCAAAGAATTTAAAAAAAAATGAAATCAAGAGGGAGGAGCATGGGAAGTGAAAAAGGCGAGGTGGCCGTCTGTTATAACGCTGCAGCAAGATGTTACACCACTAGAGGGCAGCAAAGACAACATTTTATATCTGGGATAGATAGATAGATAGATAGATAGATAGATAGATAGATAGATAGATAGATAGATAGATAGATAGATAGACAGATAGACAGATAGACAGATAGATAGATAGATAGATAGATAGTTTTCTTCCCCTCCGTGAGGAAGGAGGCATTAAAGGTGGAAAGGAGGAAATAAAAGGGGCTCACCCCCCCTCTCAGATCTCCTCTCTCATCATGCATTCAGCAGCACGAGGCCTCTGTCTGCCTCCTCGCGGGGATCTGCAGGAGAAATCCCGTTAAGTCTGAGACGTGATCGCAGGTGAGACGAGTCGTGATGACGACCAGCTGCCGTGTCACACTGCAGAGTCGAGTGTTAATGACCGAAAAGCCCACAAGTCTTTATTGTTTTTAACCAGAGAGAGGAAGGCTTCCGTGAAGCAATCAGCCTCCAAACTGCCGTGAACAGATGTGCAAAAATAAATGCATAAAAATACAGGTAGGCTAACGGAGAAGTCGTGCACTTTCCACCTGTGACACAAAGTTTTATTCAAAAGTTCAAGAATCTGTGAAACAAAAAAATACTTAAAAAGTACTTTTTCAGAAACAGTCTGCATGAAACAATCTGAAGGGGCAGCAAAAATAAAAATAAGACGGCTCCAATATTTAACTAAATGTACCATCATGAATATTTGAGCACAGTGAGGTTTAACTTGTGCACAGGAGGAACTATTATAAGACTTAATATTAGAAACTGATTTCTGCTGACGTTATATTCAATCATTTCTGAATTGGTCCTAATTTTTTGGAGAATTGTTATCTCCGTTGTTTTTACATGACTGATTTCTTCACATTCTCGTCATGAAAAGACCATGAATCGTTTTTTTCTCAAACCACAAACTGTGATGTTTCCCTCCTCTGCTCCGTTGAGCTCAGACTCTGTGAAAGAGTCCACATGTGGATCCATAAAACTCTGTGATTTTGTGATTTTTGGAGTCACTACATGAAACAGCAGCAGAGCTGGAACGTGTCTGCGTAGGAGGCCAGAGGGGTCTCTGTGTGGGTCTGAGGTCCAGGTTCCTGGACGATCCAGGATTTACTTACGAGAACTTCAACAAATAAACTTAAAGGCCCATTAAAACATCTCCCATGAGACGAGAGGCTTTAAATATGAACATGTGGCTCACGGTGCTTTCTCTCTTTCCATCCTAACAGCCTGTTAAGACTTTTTTTTTTTTTTTTTTTACATTCTAAAAGAAGTTTTCTCCCTGTCCGTCGATCATCTGCTCCCTGAAGGACTCAAAGTGTCTCCGACAGAAGATTGATGTCAAACGTAAACACAGGCAGTGTTTTCAGCTGTGGACGGTCTGACCAGAGGAGCTCAGACCACTTCAGAGGGGACTCTCTCTCTCTCTCTCTCTCTCTCTCGCTCTCTCTCTCTCTCTCTCTCGCTCTCTCGCTCTCTCTCTCTCTCTCTCTCTCTCTCTCTCTCTCTCTCTCTCTCTCTCTCTCTCTCGCTCTCTCTCTCTATCTCTCTCTCTCTCTCTCTCTCTCTCTCTCTCTCTCTCTCTCACCAGTAGGGGGCCCCAAAGCAGGGGCAGAGAATGTGCACATTTTGCAGAAACAGCCTCGCCTCGTTGCACTGCTGAACGCTGGTTGGTGGGCCTGCTTGATTTTTGCGAGGGGCCCCGACAGACTCTAGAGTCCTCACTCTGTCTTAGTACCAACAATGTAGTCTTCATCCCCCCTGACACAGACATTCTGCAAACTGTCCTCTCAGGCGGCTGCAGGTTTTTCATATTGAAGGATTTACACCGACCTGTGAGATCATTTACTCCTCTGAAAAACGTTACAAGCCTCTGTATTGTTTTTACAGCAGAGCGAGATCCACGTCTCCATTATTCCCCCATGATGTCATGAAGTCAGCTCCACCCGTGTGTGTTATGACTCCTGCCGGCTGTGTCCAAGTCAAGCAGCTGAGCCGGCGAGTTGTCGTCTTTGATCTCAGCCTCTCGTCGTCCCCAGAGGTCTCTTACGGTTCCTCCGCGCGCCCTGCGTCAAAGAGACGCACATCAGTGGGCGGTGAGTGTGCAGGACATGCACCGCAGACAAAACACAGGGCTGAGGAATCCCGCCGCTCCTTCATGTGTGTCAGCCAGCACACCCAGGAGGACCACGAGCGATGATGCAGCAAGCTCAGGGCGAGCATCTTTCTTTTTTTTTCTTTCTTTTTTTTTAAATGGGATCTACATCATCTATACAGTCTGGTGAAGCTGCAAGATATACAGTACTGTCAAACTTACTGTAGTTTGACAAACCATGTAGAGTGTGTTGGGTTTAAAACATCAAAACATGTGCCAAAATGTTCATGTATGTAAATTCAAATAAACCAGGAAAAAAAATACGGAAAGGGCTTTTTTTTTTTTTTTTTTTTCAAAACAGGGTGAGATGAGATATATTTATTATCATTGTACAAGTCCAGCAAAATACTGTTGAAGCATCCAGTAAACGCCATGTCAACAATATCAATAATGTACAAATATACAATCAATATAACCACATTTACAAATAAGAATATGGATCAGTGATGCAGTTAAATATACACTCAGTTCAAAGTGAAATGTGCTGAATAAAAATGTTGCACTAAATATATTTCAGTTAAAATATATAAAATACACCGGTCAGGTTAACCTTGTAAATTGGACACCAAAGAAACAAACAAATTAATATTGCACATGGTTAAAAAAGAAAATACACGTTTTTCTACTCGTCTGATGAGTTTAAATAAATCTCCCCAAAAATGGAATTGAACATGAAGTTGTTGAAGGTTTCAAGTCAACAAGGACCCTCTTGTACCTTCAGACCCATGTTTATGAATTTGTGGTACTTGATTTAAAGCCACGCTGTTGGATTCAACGCAGATAAAAAAAAAACCATCCGAAGTGACGTGTTGAGAAATCTGACTCTCTAAGTTGCAGTTTTTTGTTTTCTCTTCATGTGTCTGTGAGCGTCAGGGAATCCTCGGAGGGACTATTTCTTTGCGTGGTTGGATATTTTCCATCAACGAAGGCGTGATTGTCTTGGCTCTGTCCACATGTCCAAACCCCCCCTCCCCCACCCGAGCTGTCCCTGAGCTGCAGTAACTCATCTCAGAGCAGATTTATCACCCTCTGCTGTCCGTCTGCTACTCACAGTTTGGAATTTAAACCAGCGTGCTAAAACTGACTTCTCTTATAAGAACAAGAAAGACGATTACTCTCTCTGAAGCTGCTGGTTGGAGCAAACACACACTTACTCAAACACGCACAGTCTTCCTCCTGGCTCACAGATTTTAAAAGTGACCTGTGGAAACAGTGAAACAGCCCTCTGTGGACCCAGTTTGAGCCCCGACGAGCTGGGTGGTCTATCCTCGCTCACGTGTTCGGAAAGTGAAGGAGGAGATCTGTAGTTCATTTTCATGTGAAGCTTTGATTGTTTTTAATGAAAGCAAACTAATATTTGACGAGCGCTCACTAAGACGTCGTCTGCATACTGTCGACATTTTCACATAAGATGCAAAGCACGATCTTAACAGTCAATAAAAACGCTGAACTTCCTCATACTGTTCCTTCCTGCCTTTTATTTACATAAAATACTTTGTAGTTCCAAAAAGCAGAAAAGCAGGAAGGCTAAGAATATTTAGTCAAATATTTTAAAAGCAAAAACACTTCACATGTGCTCAAAGTCCCTGGACACTCGTCACATCATAGTGTCCACGGATTACCTCAAATCTTCATCAAATAAAAGATGACCATGGTGGGACTTTAAATACTCTGTAAGGCCTCGTGTCCACCTCGCGTGTTTCCCCGGGCAGCAGGCTGACTGCATGATTTATATTTGAGATTTCCTGATCAGACCCTGAGCAAAGAGGATTCGGGTAAAAAAAAAAAAAATAGCAGGAATCTCGTACATTTGGAAAAGAGCGCCGGTGAAGTCAGCTGCGCCTTTCTGAAAAGTTGAAAGATTTTTTTCACAGCCACCTGCAGTGAAAACTCTCTTAAGATTAAAAAGAAGTTAAGATAAAAAAAAAAAAAGAAAAGGTGGACACTGTGCCTTTAAGTTGTTAACTGGAAAACATATTCAACATGTTGGTAATCTGCTGATACCGGCAGGTAAAACATGAAACTCATAAAGGCTGAAATAGAAGTTAAGTTTGGCACCGAACAAAAAAATAACAACAGTCAAGGGAAGGTGTAATGTGCACACACACATTAGACATTCATCCACACTAGGTCCAGTGTTTAAATGCAGTAAAATACTATTAAAGACTTAGTGCAATTCAAACAAACCAAAATAAATAACATAATAAGAGTGAACCATGACAGAACGATGATCTATTGACCAAAAAATGCATTTTGAATGCAAATATTTTTACTGTAAAAATTGGCATTTTTATGTGAGACCTAATGGGGATTTTTGCCCTTTGAAGCTTGATTTCCTGAGGTGTGAATGTGTCAGCCAATGGTGAGCAGTCCACGGTGTAACCCCGCCTCTCACCCAATGACAGCCCTCCCCTTCAGTTTAGGATTTCTTGGACTTCCTGGTATCTGAGCCTTTCACTGTCCGTGCACTGTGTTAGTTGGGGAAGTTGTGCCAGAAAACAAAATGCTTCTCCAGTGTTGACCTCACTGTTCCCTCGCAAACATGCAGAAGTTATTTTCACCACGAGGTTCACTTTAGTTCACAAACACTTAGTTACATTCTGTGTTTCTCGTGGCGCTCCGAGCAGCTTGAGCTACATACCTGCTGAGAGTCAGAGCACAGCGGCGACTCTGAATGCTTCACAGCTTCTGTAAAGAGGAAAACCTGCGCAGGTGGAAAAAGTTAAATGCCTTCATTTTTGTTCTAAGATTAACATTTTTAGATAAAAGACAAACAGGAAGTGCTCTGCCTTTTCTCTGGATTTTAAACAGTCAGAAACAATCTGTAGATTACACAGATTTCTGACATGTCAGGAAACTTCCATTAACCATGAAACCTGAGATTTACTCTGTTGGAAGAACCCCCTCCCCTATCTCTATCTCGGCTATCTGAAAAGCCTTGTGGTGTTAAACCTCGGGTCAAATACTGAGAGAGTTTGTGGTGATGTGTTTGAGCCCAGGTCTTACTTCAAAAAGGAGGATCATAAGATAAACAAAACACAAAAACAGATCTATTGACCAGTAGAAAAGGTTCCACAGCTCAGAATATTTAATTTGTGTTTCTTGTTGATTGAACTTTATAGTCGGACAATAGGCACTTGGACCGCAGGAACTTAATCATAGTTCTAGGAACCCTTTCGACCCTTCTCCTTTTTTTATTCATTCTGCACTGCAGGAACTATTTTAGGTACTAGAACCCCGTTAAGAAGAACCTTTTCAGCTCCTGCTTCAGATTCGGTACCATGGTAGTGGATGAAAGAAAGAAAAAAGTTCCAATGATGTGTTTCTCAGGGAATTCCCCAGAAGATAGTTTTTCTTCAAAAAGTCCCCAGAACACTTGGCTGTCCCCGCCCCCTATCGGCACCTCCAGTCTCGATCATCATCTTTCATCTGCAGCAACAAAAACAATCTGAACGCCACAAAGCTGAGCTGACTGGAGGGAGGGGTCAGGCAGCAGAACCTGGGGGGCAGCGCTGAGCCGTTTGATGGGAGTGTTTGTAGTCAGCAGTGTGAGGTTCGTCCAACAGTTAAGATGTCACCTGTGATTGTCCAACAGTCTCTGGGGCGAGGGAAGTCTCTGGGGCAAGGGAAGTCTCTGGGGCAAGGGAAGTCTGGGTGTCTCTGTTTAAACTGCTGCCCTCGCCACCTGGCCCAGGATAAGTACAAAATGGATGGATGGACGTATATTGCAAAATTCCAAAACAAACCTCTGTCTCCAAACCCCCCAATGAAGAGAAAAGTCCATCCTCTCTGTCTTCTGCCTGCTCCACTTTTTAGAAAATGTGTGCTCAAACAGGATGTTTGGAGATGTTCCCTTCATGACATCACAAAGGGCAGTAGCCCCTCCCCCAGGTGAGTGACACTCCCACAGCAAGGTGTTTGTTCTGCCCTCTGAGTCTGCCTTCTCACCGTAAAAAATAGGACGTGGAGCCAGAAAGCAGCGAGTACACCCGAGCCCTTCCAGGAAGGGGGCGTGGTCAGACACAGCTCATTTACATATTTAAAGCTACAGACACAGAAACAGCCTGTTCTGAGCAGGGCTGAAATAGAGGGGTTTATAGACATGATCAAATACAGGATCAGAGTGGATTTACAACAACACACTTCACACACACGATGAAGAGGAGCTCTGACACTGATTTAAAGTGGTTGATGAAGAGGAGAATATGTCACCTTTAAGAACCTTTCAGAGAATCTTATACGGAATGATGATTATACATGGAAATGAATAAATAACCTTGTATTGGTCAACAGCTTTTAGACCAGAGAAAAAAAGAAGTAACTTTTTCTTCTTAAATGTGGAGCAGCTTTTAACCGAGGCTTCTCTGAAGACGAGGAAACTAAGTTTCATCTTTCAGCTTTGCTTCTCTTCCTGTAATGAATCGTAGTTTGATCAGCCCTCCCTCTTCTTCCTGCTCTCACACACAGCCTGCTGCACTCTGTCCTCATATTACCTGGTTCCCTGCCCTTCAGATCTACGGATTAGAGTTGGGTGTAACCAACAAGCGCTGCACAGTCACATGCACAGACATGTTTTGTAGATCAGAGGTGAAACTTGAAGTGAATCTCACACAGTCGTTGTTACAGAGAGGAGAAATGGCGCAGAAAGGAGTTCAGCTGGACCGGGAATCCTTCTCTTGTTCCATCTGTCTGGATCTCCTGAAGGATCCGAGGACTCTTAGCTGTGGACACAGCTACTGCATGAACTGTATTAAAGGCCACTGGGATAAAGAGGAGGACAAGAAAATCTACAGCTGTCCTCAGTGCAGAAAGACCTTCAGAGAGAGGCCTGACCCGGACAAAAGCACCATGTTGGCAGGTTTAGTGGAGAAGCTGAAGAAGACTGGACTCCAAGCTGCTCCTGCAGATCACTTTTATGCTGGATCTGAAGACGTGGCCTGTGATGTCTGCACCGGGAGGAAACTGAAAGCCTGTAAGTCCTGTCTGCAGTGTCTGGCCTCTTACTGTGAGAATCACCTCCAGCCTCATCATGAACTACCTGTCTTTAAGAAACACAAGCTGGTGGAGCCCTCCAAGAAGCTCCAGGAGAACGTGTGCTCTCGTCATGATGAGGTGATGAAGATGTTCTGTCGTACTGATCAGCAGTCTATCTGTTATCTCTGCTCTGTGGACGAACACAAAGGTCACGACACAGTCTCAGCTGCAGCAGAAAGGAGCGAGAAGCAGAGAGAGCTCGAGGTGAGTCGACTAAACACGCAGCAGAGAATCCAGGACGGAGAGAAAGATGTGAAGCTGCTCCAACAGGAGGTGGAGGCTATCAACGGCTCTGCTGATAAAACAGTGAGGAACAGTGAGAAGATGTTCACTGAGCTGATCTGTCTCATGGAGAAAAGACGCTCTGATGTGAAGCAGCAGGTCAGATCCCAGCAGCAAACTGAAGTGAGTCGAGTCAGAGAGCGTCAGGAGAAGCTGGAGCAGGAGATCACTGAGCTGAAGAGGAAAGACGCTGAGATGGAGAAGCTGTCACACACACAGGACCACATCCAGTTTCTACAGGACTACCCCTCAGTGTCAGCAGTCAGTGAATCTACAAACTCATCCAGCATCAAGATCCGTCCTCTGAGGTACTTTGAGGACGTGACAGCAGCTGTGTCAGAAGTCAGAGATAAACTACAGAAGGTCCTGAAAGACAAATGGACAAACGTCTCACAGACACTGACTGAAGTGGATGTTTTACTGTCACAACCAGAACCAGAACCAGAGCCCAAGACCAGAGCTGAGTTCTTACAATATTCATGTGACATCACACTGGATCCAAACACAGTAAACACACAGCTGTTATTATCTGATGGGAACAGAAAAGCAACATTTACAGGTCAGAAACAGTCTTATTCTAGTCACCCAGACAGATTCAATGGATGTTGGTTTCAGGTCCTGAGTAAAGAGAGTCTGACTGGACGTTGTTACTGGGAGGTGGAGTGGAGAGGAAGAGTTTATGTAGCAGCCACATACAAGAATATCAGCAGAACAGGGGATGAGTGTGTGTTTGGATATAATGACAAATCTTGGAGGTTATTTTGTTCCAACAACAGTTATGACTTTTGGTACAACAAAGTCAGGACTCCTGTCTCAGGTCCTCAGTCCTCCAGAGTAGGAGTGTACCTGGATCACAGAGCAGGTATTCTGTCCTTCTACAGCATCTCTAAAACCATGACTCTCCTCCACAGAGTCCAGACCACATTCACTCAGCCTCTACATGCTGGACTCAGGTTTGGTTATAGTCCTGGAGACTCTGCTGAGTTGTGTACACTGAAATAGACAGAAGTCATTTGAGGGACAGCAGATTTAATTCTGTGTTTAAAATGTGTGTGTGTGTGTGTGTGTGTGTGTGTGTGTGTGTGTGTGTGTGTGTGTGTGTGTGTGTGTGTGTGTGTGTGTGTGTGTGTGTGTGTGTGTGTGTGTGTGTGTGTGTGTGTGTGATATTGTGTGGACAAAAGACAAAGACCCCTACAACTATGTAAGGATTTCTCTGTCTCTGATAATTGTCTGAGTTGATATATATATATATATATATATATATATATATATATATATATATATATATATATATATATAAAACATGGTGATGAGTGTTGATGTGTTAGAGTAAAACTTGTACATATTATAAACTTTAAATGTTGAAGAGTTAGTTTTTTTGCTCTTATAGTCCAAATGTTTGAAACGTTGTCCTGCTCTTATACTCTGATCATCTTTGCTGCCTGGGTGTTTAAATGTCTTTTAGTTGTGTTTGTGTGTGAGTGTGTGATGTGTTATATAACCACATTGAAACATGTTGGTGATTAAAACAGGAAAACATGGAATGAAAATCAAACTGGCATCAGTCAATAAACAGATGATTGTGTGTTAACGGACTCCTGTTGACTTAAAAAAATAACTTTAACATTTTTCTCAGATACTTTGTTTATAACTGCAGGAATGTTGGCAGAGTTAAAAACTAAAATTACTGCCAGAAATGTGACAATGATCCTTTAAATGGTCTCCTATCGTTATGTTATGTTAGTAGAGACAGGAAGCAGCTCACTGTGGAATCAAAGAGTCTTAACCAACTTCCTGAAAGACTCGAACGTGTCCTAAAGAGTCCGATTCAAACAAAGAGCTGATGTTTGCTCTGTCCCTCTGCAGGTTTGAAAGGGTCTCTTTGAGATGTTTGCTGATGGATCATGTTACACTCACCTGCACAGTCCAGGACTGGGGGCAACAAAAACAGTTCGTTACTCAACCTGCAGTAATTCTTTGTAACGTGTAAACTTTTTTTTTAATCCGGAGATTACAAGTTTAGACTTTGATTTGTTTAAATGTTTGACTCATTCAGGATCCTATAAAAAATCAGGATATTTAAAAGTTGAAGTTCTACAGCAGAAAAATGAAGCCGATGCAGAAATGTTACATCCTGCAGTACCTGGAGTGTCCACGAGAGGCTGGCTGCAGTACCTGGAGTGTCCACGAGAGGCTGGCTGCAGTACCTGGAGTGTCCACTAGAGGCTGGCTGCAGCAGCACAGGAAGTCACATACACACCCATTCAAAAAGCCTGTTTTTACAGCAGACATGAACATGTTTACAGCCTGCTTCAAAAAACCAAATAGGTGTGATTAGCTCATGTCTCCATCCACACACACTGTACGGGGGGGAATGTTTTGATGACTCAGCAGTTTTGATTGGATGAAGGATCAGAGTTATTCACAATAAGGCGTGTAGCTGAGCTGATTGACAGGTGGGTGCCGTGTAACGGTTTGTCAGGAGGCTTAAAACCCGCCTCAGCTCTCAGCCTGTCGTTAGCTTGACTCAAAGTTAGCCTGAGACAGCATTTCCAGCACGGAGAGCGCCGCCGACGGGACTCCAGCGCCCCCTGCAGGAACACACAGGTGACATCACGCAAAAATATTTACAGTCTATGGTCTCAATATATTTGAACTCTTGCCTCTCCACAGCATCTGGACAACTGACACACTTTAACCATCGCATGTCTTTATTTTGCACTTTAATACAAAATGATATGTACAGCCCCAGAGATATATTTTACAAGATGATCCAAGCTAAGAGCAATTCAAATGTTTTCTTTAATGCCAAAAATGATGGAGTTTAAAGTAATGGCCCCAGACAACTAGAGATGCTGTAGGGGGGGAGAGAGTGAAACAAGAAGATTGAAGCCAAACTCCAGTTTGTTACATATATGAGGCCTGCAGACTGTTAGCTTAGCTTAGCTTAAAAAAAGAGTTAAGAGCTGGCCTGGGTTTTGTCAACAAGATAAAATGTTTAAATTAAATTCAGTTTTGGAGCTTTTCCCACCAAAGTGAACCTGGGGCTAGTTCTGTGCTGGTAATAAAATAACCTCCTAATATATGCAATTATTTCTTTAAAGGATTTCTGTTTAAGTTGAAAAGGTAAAAAGTAGAAGAGTATATTGTATTGTTTCTTACTTTGACTTTACATTTCTGCATGCATGTGGAGTAATGTTTGTTTAACCACAGCAGTCATCTCCTGCTGCTCTGTTAGCACGTTAGCTCTGAAGCTACAAGAGTCACTCTGCGTCGTCCCTCATCCGAGATAAAATCCCGACAATGCTTCAGTTTCATATCGTCTCCTTGAGTTTCTTCAGTTGTCACGACGCTGAAGATAATCTGTGAGCAGCGTGGTGATTTACATATTTAAAGCTACAGACACAGAAACAGCCTGTTCTGAGCAGGGCTGAAATAGAGGGGTTTATAGACCTGATCAAATACAGGATCAGAGTGGATTTACAACAACATACTTCACACACATGATGAAGAGGAGTTCTGACACTGATTTAAAGTGGTTGATGAAGAGGAGAATATGTCACCTTTAAAAACCTTTCAGAGACTCTCATACGGAATTACGATTATACATGGAACTGAATAAATAACCTCGTATTGGTCAACAGCTTTTAAACCAGAGAAAAAAAAAGTAACTTTTTCTTCTTAAATGTGGAGCAGCTTTTAACCGAGGCTTCTCTTAAAATGAGGAATCTAAGTTGAATCTTTCAGCGTTGCTTCTCTTCCTGTAATGAGTCATTGTTTGATCAGCCCTCCCTCTTCTTCCTGCTCTCACACACAGCCTGCTGCACTCTGTCCTCATATTACCTGGTTCCCTGCCCTTCAGGTCTGCGGTTTAGAGTTGGGTGTAACCAATAAGAGCTGCACAGTCATAAGCACAGTCACATGCTTAGTGGATAACAGGTGAAACTTGTTCCAGTTATGAGGAAGTGAATCTCACACAGTCGTTGTTACAGAGAGCAGAAATGGCGCAGAAAGGAGTTCAGCTGGACCGGGAATCCTTCTCTTGTTCCATCTGTCTGGATCTCCTGAAGGATCCGAGGACTCTTAGCTGTGGACACAGCTACTGCATGAACTGTATTAAAGGCCACTGGGATGCAGAGGAGGACAAGCAAATCTACAGCTGTCCTCAGTGCAGAGAGGAATTCATACCGAGGCCTGTCCTGAAGAAAAACACCATGTTGGCAGATTTAGTGGAGAAGCTGAAGAAGACTGGACTCCAAGCTGCTCCTGCAGATCACTGCTATGCTGGATCTGAAGACGTGGCCTGTGATGTCTGCACCGGAAGGAAACTGAAAGCCTGTAAGTCCTGTCTGCAATGTCTGGCATCTTACTGTCAGAATCACCTCCAGCCTCATTATGAAGCAGCTCCATTAAAGAAACACAAGCTGGTGGGGCCCTCCAAGAAGCTCCAGGAGAACGTGTGCTCTCGTCATGATGAGGTGATGAAGATGTTCTGTCGTACTGATCAGCAGTCTATCTGTTATCTCTGCTCTGTGGACCAACACAAAGGTCACGACACAGTCTCAGCTGAAGCAGAAAGGAGCGAGAAGCAGACAGAGCTTGAGGTGAGTCGACTAAACACCCAGCAGAGAATCCAGGACGGAGAGAAAGATGTGAAGCTGCTCCAACAGCAGGTGGAGGCTATCAATGGCTCTGCTGATAAAACAGTGAGGAACAGTGAGAAGATGTTCACTGAGCTGATCCGTCTCATGGAGAAAAGACGCTCTGATGTGACGCAGCAGGTCAGATCCCAGCAGCAAACTGAAGTGAGTCGAGTCAGAGAGCGTCAGGAGAAGCTGGAGCAGGAGATCACTGAGCTGAAGAGGAAAGACGCTGAGATGGAGAAGCTGTCACACACACAGGACCACATCCAGTTTCTACAGGACTACCCCTCAGTGTCAGCACTCAGTGAATCTACACACTCATCCAGCATCAAGATCCGTCCTCTGAGGTACTTTGAGGACGTGACAGCAGCTGTGTCAGAAGTCAGAGATAAACTACAGGACGTCCTGACACAGAAATGGACAAACATCTCACAGACACTGACTGAAGTGGATGTTTTACTGTCACGACCAGAACCAAAACCAGAACCAGAGCCCAAGACCAGAACTGAGTTCCTAAAATATTCATGTGACATCACACTGGATCCAAACACAGCAGACACACAGCTGTTATTTTCTGATGAGAACAGAAAAGTAACATTTACAGGTCAGACCCAGTCTTATTCTAGTCACCCAGACAGATTCACTAGATGTCTTCAGGTCCTGAGTAAAGAGAGTCTGACTGGACGTTGTTACTGGGAGGTGGAGAGGAGAGGAAGAGGAGTTTATGTAGCAGTCACATACAAGAATATCAACAGAGCAGGGGATGAGTGTTTATTTGGATTTAATGACAAATCTTGGATGTTATTTTGTTACAACAACAGTTATAACTTTTATCACAACAGAGTCCAGACTCCTGTCTCAGGTCCTCAGTCCTCCAGAGTAGGAGTGTACCTGGATCACAGAGCAGGTATTCTGTCCTTCTACAGCATCTCTGACACCATGACTCTCCTCCACAGAGTCCAGACCACATTCACTCAGCCTCTACATGCTGGACTCTGGTTTGGTTATGCTTTTGGAGACTCTGCAGAGTTGTGTAAACTGAAATAGACTGAAGTCATTTCAGGGACAGCAGATTTAATTCTGTGTTTAAACTATGTGTGTGATTCAGGTGTGTGTGTGTGTGTGTGTGTGTGTGTGTGTGTGTGTGTGTGTGTGTGTGTGTGTGTGTGTGTGTGTGTGTGTGTGTGTGTGTGTGTGTGTGTGGCACATATCTAAATAATATAAAGTGTGAAGCTGAATTTCACTCAGGGGATTAATAGAGTTTATAAAATAAAATAAATAGATTCAGAAAAAAATCTGTGGACAAAAGACAAAGACCACGACAACTACATGAGGATTTCTGTGTCTCTGATAATTGTCTGAGTTGATATATATGTATATATATATATATACACACACATATATATATATATATATATATATATATATATATATATATATATATGTATATATATATATATATATATATATATATATATATTTACATATATATAACATGGTGATGAGTGTTGATGTTTTAGAGTAAAACTTGTACATATTATAAATTTTAAATGTTGAAGAGTTAGTTTTTTTGCTCTTATACTCCAAATGTTTGAAACGTTGTCCTGCTCTTATACTCTTATCATCTTTGCTGCCTGGGTGTTTAAATGTCTTTTAGTTGTGTTTGTGTGAGTGTGTGATGTGTTATATAACCACAGTGAAACATGTTGGTGATTAAAACAGGAAAACATGGAATAAAAATCAAACTTGGATCAGTCAATAAACAGATGATTGTGTGTTAATGGACTCCTGTTGACTTCTCCTTTCTTTGTAACGTGTAAACTTTGTTTTAATGCGGAGATTACAAGTTTGGACTTTGATTTGTTTAAATGTTTGACTCATTCAGGATCCTACAAAAAATCAGGATATGTAAAAGCTGAAGTTCTACTGCTGCAAAATGAAGCCGATGCAGAAATGTAACATCCTGCAGTACCTGGAGTGTCCACTAGAGGCTGGCTGCAGCAGCACAGGAAGTCACATACACACCCATTCAAAAAACCTGTTTTTACAGCAGACATGAACATGTTTACCGCCTGCTTCAAAAAACCAAATAGGTGTGATTAGCTCATGTCTCCATCCACACACACTGTGATCTACGGTTTAGAGTTGGGTGTAACCAATAAGAGCTGCACAGTCACATGCACAGACATGCTTTGTAGATCAGAGGTGAAACTTGAAGTGAATCTCACACAGTCGTTGTTACAGAGAGGAGAAATGGCGCAGAAAGGAGTTCAGCTGGACCGGGAATCCTTCTCTTGTTCCATCTGTCTGGATCTCCTGAAGGATCCGGGGACTCTTAGCTGTGGACACAGCTACTGCATGAACTGTATTAAAGGCCACTGGGATGCAGAGGAGGACAAGAAAATCTACAGCTGTCCTCAGTGCAGGAAGAACTTCAGAGAGAGGCCTGACCTGGAGAAAAGCACCATGTTGGCAGATTTAGTGGAGAAGCTAAAGAAGACTGGACTCCAAGCTGCTCCTGCAGATCACTGCTATGCTGGATCTGAAGACGTGGCCTGTGATGTCTGCACCGGGAGGAAACTGAAAGCCTGTAAGTCCTGTCTGCAGTGTCTGGCCTCTTACTGTCAGAATCACCTCCAGCCTCATTTAGAAGCTGCTCCATTAAAGAAACACAAGCTGGTGGAGCCGTCCAAGAAGCTCCAGGTGAACGTGTGCTCTCGTCATGATGAGGTGATGAAGATGTTCTGTCGTACTGATCAGCAGTCTATCTGTTATCTCTGCTCTGTGGATGAACACAAAGGTCACGACACAGTCTCAGCTGCAGCAGAAAGGAGCGAGAAGCAGAGAGAGCTCGAGGTGAGTCGACTAAACACCCAGCAGAGAATCCAGGACGGAGAGAAAGATGTGAAGCTGCTCCAACAGGAGGTGGAGGCTATCAATGGCTCTGCTGATAAAACAGTGAGGAACAATGAGAAGATGTTCACTGAGCTGATCCGTCTCATGGAGAAAAGACGCTCTGATGTGACGCAGCAGGTCAGATCCCAGCAGCAAACTGAAGTGAGTCGAGTCAGAGAGCGTCAGGAGAAGCTGGAGCAGGAGATCACTGAGCTGAAGAGGAAAGACGCTGAGATGGAGAAGCTGTCACACACACAGGACCACATCCAGTTTCTACAGGACTACCCCTCCGTGTCAGCACTCAGTGAATCTACACACTCATCCAGCATCAAGATCCGTCCTCTGAGGTACTTTGAGGACGTGACAGCAGCTGTGTCAGAAGTCAGAGATAAACTACAGGACGTCCTGACAGACAAATGGACAAACGTCTCACAGAGATTGACTGAAGTGGATGTTTTACTGTCAGAACCAGAACCACAACCAGAGCCCAAGACCAGAGCTGAGTTCTTAAAATATTCATGTGACATCACACTGGATCCAAACACAGCACACACACAGCTGTTATTATCTGATGGGAACAGAAAAGCAACATATACAGATCAGACCCAGTCTTATTCTAGTCACCCAGAAAGATTCACTGGATGTCTTCAGGTCCTGAGTAAAGAGCGTCTGACTGGACGTTGTTACTGGGAGGTGGAGAGGAGAGAAAGAGTTTTTGTAGAAGTCACATACAAGAATATCAGCAGAGCAGGGGATGAGTGTTTATTTGGATTTAATGACAAATCTTGGAGGTTATTTTGTTACAACAACAGTTATAACTTTTATTACAACAAAGTCCAGACTCCTCTCTCAGGTCCTCAGTCCTCCAGAGTAGGAGTGTACCTGGATCACAGAGCAGGTATTCTGTCCTTCTACAGCATCTCTAAAACCATGACTCTCCTCTACAGAGTCCAGACCACATTCACTCAGACTCTACATGCTGGACTCGGGGTTTATGGTTCATATGGAGACTCTGCTGAGTTGTGTAAACTGAAATAGACAGAAGTCCTTTCAGGGACAGCAGATTTAATTCTGTGTTTAAACTATTTGTGTGATTCAGGTGTGTGTGTGTGTGTGTGTGTGTGTGTGTGTGTGTGTGTGGCACATCTCTAAATAATATAAAGTGTGAAGCTGAATTTCACTCAGGGGATTAACAGAGTTTATAAAATAAAATAAATAGACTCTGGTGATCAGAAAAAATCTGTGGACAAAAGACAAAGACCACGACAACTATATAAGGATTTCTCTGTCTCTGATAATTGTCTGAGTTTATATATATATACAGCATGGTGATGAGTGTTGATGTTTTAGAGTAAAACTTGTACATATTATAATCTTTAAATGTTGAAGAGTTCGTCTTTTTGCTCTTATAGTCCAAATGTTTGAAACGTTGTCCTGCTCTTATACTCTGATCATCTTTGCTGCCTGGGTGTTTAAATGTCTTTTAGTTGTGTTTGTGTGAGTGTGTGATGTGTTATATAACCACAGTGAAACATGTTGGTGATAAAAACAGGAAAACATGGAATGAAAATCAAACTGGGATCATTCAATAAACAGATGATTGTGTGTTAATGGACTCCTGTTGACTTGTCCTTTCTTTGTAACATGTAAACTTTGTTTTAATCCGGAGATTACAAGTTTAGACTTTGATTTGTTTAAATGTTTGACTCATTCAGGATCCTATAAAAAAATCAGGATATTTAAAAGCTGAAGTTCTACAGCAGAAAAATGAAGGCGATGAAGAAATGTAACATCCTGCAGTACCTGGAGTGTCCACTAGAGGCTGGCTGCAGCAGCACAGGAAGTCACATACACACCCATTCAAACAGCCTGTTTTTACAGCAGACATGAACATGTTTACAGCCTGCTTCAAAAAACCAAATAGGTGTGATTAGCTCATGTCTCCATCCACACACACTGTACGGGGGGGAATGTTTTTGATGACTCAGCAGTTTTGATTGGATGAAGGATCAGAGTTATTCACAATAAGGCGTGTAGCTGAGCTGATTGACAGGTGGGCGCCGTGTAACGGTTTGTCAGGAGGCTTAAAACCCGCCTCAGCTCTCAGCCTGTCGTTAGCTTGACTCAAAGTTAGCCTGAGACAGCATTTCCAGCACGGAGAGCGCCGCTGACGGGACTCCAGCGCCCCCTGCAGGAACACACAGGTGACATCACGCAAAAATATTTACAGTCTATGGTCTCAATATATTTGAACTCTTGCCTCTCCACAGCATCTGGACAACTGACACACTTTAACCATCGCATGTCTTTATTTAGCACTTTAATACAAAATGATATGTACAGCCTCGGAGATATATTTTACAAGATGATCCAAGCTAAGAGCAATTCAAATGTTTTCTTTAATGACAAAAATGATGGAGTTTAAAGTAATGGCCCCAGACAAGTAAAGATGCTTTTGGGGGGAGGAGAGAGTGAAACAAGATGATTGAAGCCAAACTCCAGTATGTTACATATATGAGGCCTGCAGGCTGTTAGCTTAGCTTAGCTTAGCTTAGCTTAAAAAAAAGAGTGAAGAGCTGGCCTGGGTTTTGTCAACAAGATAAAATGTTTAAATTAAATTCAGTTTTGGAGCTTTTCCCACCAAAGTGAACCTGGGGCTAGTTCTGTGCTGGTAATAAAATAACCTCCTAATATATGCAATTATTTCTTTAAAGGATTTCTGTTTAAGATGAAAAGGTAAAAAGTAGAGGAGTATATTTTATTGTTTCTTACTTTGACTTTACATTTCTGCATGCATGTGGAGTATTGTTTGTTTAACCACACGTCCAAACAGCAGTCATCTCCTGCTGCTCTGTTAGCACGTTAGCTCTGAAGCTACAAGAGTCACTCTGCGTCGTCCCTCATCCAAGATAAAATCCCGACAGTCCTTCAGTTTCATATCGTCTCCTTGAGTTTCTTCAGTTGTCACGACGCTGAAGATAATCTGTGAGCAGCGTGGTGACGTTTGTACACGTGTGTCTGAGGTTTCCTTCCGTCTGCAGAGATAACAACCGAGATTGATGTTTTCAGTGTCACAGAGGAAATTGTTTAAGTTTGTGGTACACTATCAGAATCTTATAAAAAGAAGAAAAGAAAATCAATGAATTTGTATATCGTGTCAAAATTGTAGTCTATAATCTAATACGTTGTTAAATGGCTGCGTGAAGGCTTTAAAGGACCAATCAGTGAGCTGTATAGACAGCTCTCTGTAATGTTTAGAATTCGGACTGCAGTACCCATTTTAAACACTAGGTGTCAGAGTTACATACTGCTCCTTTAAAAAGGAAAAAAGACAGGAGTCAAAGAACAAAAAATTAAATTAGAAAAACTGGAGAAATCTCCTTTAGGCTTTAATTATACAGTGGATTTAAAAAAACATAAAATTAAATGTATGATTAAAGAAAAAGATAATTTGTTTCACAAGATTATTTCAAATAGTGCTCGAATCCGTCTCACCCTGGCTCTCACCGTGGAGTTTAAAAGGTTGGAAATCTGCAGCGTCCAAAGGAGACGGACTCTGAGTCAGACTGGGACTCATACTGGGAGTTATACTGGAGGGCTGCCAGCGAGGTCCAGTGCTGGTGTAGTTTGCTGCTGCAGCTCCATACATGGCGTACTGGTGAGCTGGAGAATACGCACACGCTGACACATAACTGGGCAGACTGGACGCAGACTGAGGACGAAGGAGAGAAAGTAAAGTGTTTCTCATGCACGAACACAAAATCGAGTCATTTTCTAAACTTACGAGCATTCAGCAGCAGGATCTGATCAATGTGATTGCTTGATTATTGTTTAAAAGTTTGATTTAGAGTGGGACCTGGATTAAAGGGAAAAGGGGGGTGGGGGGACCAAACCCAGCAGGATTCCACCTCCTCCAATAATCAGGTTTAAAATGCAACTTGTTCAGTTTATTTGCTTTGTTATTTCACACTTCAGATGGAAAATTAAAAACAGCAGGTGAATCAAAAATGCTTCAAGGTATAATAACAAGAATCGCTGAGTGTGCAAAACCTCCTTTAGCCCACTAATTATTTTAAAAGCTGGAGTGTCTGTTTGTTTGATTTACCTGATGTGTGTATTTCAACTCTTGCTCGTTGGTTTTCTCTGATACGGTAAATCCAGAGGGAATCGCTCTCGTACTGGTCATACTGGTCCAGTCCTCTATTTTGGCTGCATGTCCGTCGCATCCAGGCAGAGCTGAGAGGGAAACAGTGATTTAATCATTGAAAAAAGAAAAATATACAGACCAAAGAAACCAGCTCGTCATCATTTGGATGTTTGTGTGGTTTGATGTCATTTTACAGATCTTTGTTTTGTGCTTTATTAATTCAGATTTTGTTCAACTGGTCTGGTGCTGTTTGCAATGTTGTTTCAAATGTATAAAAAACTCAAAATAAAAGTAGGTTAATTATATATATCTATATGTATATTTTGTTTGTGGTCTACCTTATTTTTTTTTAATAGGATTAGACAGAGACTGAGTGGTTGATACTGGGAGCAAAAACCAGTTGTCATTTTCTCATGTTCATGTAAAATCGTGTATAAATAAATAAATGATCGCGTCTTAGATCTGGACATGATTTATTCTGAAAGCGCGTCACGGTGTTTTCTACGGTGGCCGGGAAGTGCAAAGCAACAATTAAAAAGTGAGAAACACTTTTATAAAATGTATATTTCGATTTTTTTTTACATTTTATGAAGCAATATTACAAAAACCAAAACACTTTTAGAAGACGGAGAGGGAACGTACCAAAGGCAGGAAGTGACGTCACTCATGCTTTAGGTACAAATCCTCTGTGTTAAGATTCAGTCGTTGTATTTAATCCCTCTTAGTCTTGACTTGTTCTGTATATTTAGCTCTTGTTGCTCATCCTCTTAAGAGTTTATTTTGTCATTTTGTGTATGATGACATTTTCAATAAAGTTGGTGTTTATTGGAGAAAAAAAATTCTGTCGTTTGTTTATTTATTTAAGGTAAATGTGTTTCACATCTTGTGAATTTGCTTTTCACTTTCCAGCCACCGTATTTTTGACGACCTGTTCAACATAAACTAATATCACATATTTTAATTCTAAAAGTGGATCAGTGGATGGGAAACAGTCAGAGCTGGAAACCTGCTTCTACTCTGTCTTTAATAAATGAATCACTGCAGCTGCACGGGTCCCTGAACACACCATCACATATTAAATGAGCTGCTTTCAGTTTCTTTTTCTTTTTTTAAATAACTTTAATGAACATGGTTTTATTTGTAGGTTTTACTTGGAAATAAAAATATTATCATGAACCATGGAAGACCATTTAACACGTAAACGTGTAATAAAACAAACAAAACTGTATCAGCCAATGTGTGTATTCATGTATTTTACACTTAAATGGTTCTGCTTGATATTTATCGACTTAATTTGGAAACTTTTTCCAATTTTTGTTTCTAAACTTTTTTAAATATCAGCTTTTGGACTTTTTTTTCTTTTATTGTAATTTATAGTTTTAACTGACTTTAAGAGCTGCCCCTTAAAGGCGCCGGGGAAGTTAATATTATTATTATAAAAGTATCAAAACTTAATATTTAATTTAAAAAAAGGTAATAATAAATGATCCTATTCTTAATTATCCAACGTGAGATTCTTACGTTAAGTTTGTGGGCTTGGTGTGACATTATCATTTTGTTTTACTCCATATTAAAAAATAAATAGGCGTATAGGCTTTATAGGAATTGAGACCTATTTCTAAACTTAGCAAAATAATCATAAAAATATAATTCTTCAAAAATAAGCTGAATAATTAAGGACAAATGTATAAAGCCAGAAATAGATCAACAGTCTGATCTATCGATGTTTATCTTTATTATTATTATTATTATTATTATTATTATTATTATTATTATTATTAGTGTGTATCGTCCTTGAGTTTAATCAGGCTTTTAATTTGAAAATCAATCAAATAAAAAAGATCCGTGTGCATGAGAAAGCAAGGCTTAATCATGAATTAAATTAGAACATATAGATGAGGATCCTCCTACCTGTGGGCTCCATCAGGGTTCTGATACCCAGGATGTTGGTCCAGCTCCGGGGCAGACCCACGTGTCCTGCTGCGGTAGTCCCGGTGTGAGTCCCTGCTGTCCCAGCATAGGAGGAGTAGGAGTAAACGGGTCCGTACTGGACCGGCCCCGGGCCTGGTTTGCTGCCATGCTGCTGAGAAAAGGCCCCGATCTTGTGTCTGAGGATCCGGCTGATGGAGCTCACAGACGGGACGTTGAACTTGTCACACACGCCGTCAACCAGCAGCCGGTCCCGGATCTCCCAGGCGAAGATGCCCGGGTCTCCCTGCTTGTAGTCCCGGATGCTGCAGACCACGGCGGGGGTGGTGACGCGGGGCTTGCTGCCTCCGATGGCTCCGGGCAGGATGGAGCCGGTGTCGTGGTACCGCGCCAGGATCTTGGACACGCAGCCGTGAGACACGCGCAGCTGTCGGCTGATGTCACAGGGCCGCATGCCGAGCTGCGCGAGCTCCACGATCCGCACCCGGAGCGCGTGAGGCAGCGGGCGGCCGTTTACGAAGAGGCCGCCGAGCTGGTTCACCTCCCCGTAGCTCTGCTCTGCACAGATAACCCGGGACAAGCGTGAATACAAAACAGCTTCATCATCACAGGTGTCTGGATCACAGGCACGAACGACATGTTACAAGTCTCATTTATTATTCGTCGAAGAAGAAGCTGCTGTATAACTAAATGTAGGATCATTTGGAACATTTTCTCTGCAAAACAACAATATAATATATATATATATATATATATATATATATATATATATATATCTGAAATATATATTTCAGGGACCGTGCAGCCTTGCAGAGAAAGTGAGACGAAGTGAGCCAGGTTCGGGTTTTAGGTTGACATTCAGATTCAGACGACTTTATTAATCCTTTACGTGCAATTCAGTTTGCAAAATAAAAATTAAAAAAAAAAAAAAAAAACAGACTTTATATTTTCAGACGCTTCAAATCCATTATCACCCATTTAAATAATATTTGTAAACTCTTTGTGCAGCATCCAGTTCATGCTCTGCACCGAAACAATGATAAAAAAAAGAAAGAATCGTTGTAAATCGTCTATAAATAATCCTGAAAATAGATAAATACATTTAAATTAAAATATTTTTAAAAAAAAATAAAAAATTGAGATTAAAATGAATAAAAACAGGGTTTATAATAAGATTATACTGCAGATCAAAAAACAAAAACGAGATCAAAACGAGACAGAAATGAGCCACCAGTAAATCTATAAATAAGATTTAAGGCCTTGCACAAATCTTTGTGTGTGGAGTTGTGGTGGTCCATCTTTACGAGTCCAAAACATGTTCTCAGTGAGACTGAATATTATGCTCATCATCATCATCAGATTAAAGGACTGAAGGATAAATAATGTTGAGAGCAAAACAAGTCTGGAGTGTGCACATCCGAACATGTAGCACACAGGTGCAGGACATAAGAAGGTCACCTGAAGGTCTGCACGCTGAGAAGAAGTTCCTTTAGAGCAGGGGTGTCCAAAGTGCGGCCCGGGGGCCATTTGTGGCCCTTGAGTGGATTTTTTGTGGCCCTTGACTTCAAATGGAAGAATCAGAAGATTTTGGCCCCAGGCCTCATCAGATGGCATATTTCGTTCTTTTTTTTTCTTTTTCATGTTAGCGAGGGAGACCTATAAAAGCCTGACTATTCTTTCCAAAACATTAGAACACAACAGTTTCCCACTGCAGTTAGTTATTGTGTATTTACATTATTTTTTGAAGAGGTCAAAATACAAAAAGTTCCTTCCAATATTTAAAAAAATAAAACCCTGTGGCCCGTGAGCGATTCTAACGTGACAATTTTGGCCCGCAAGAAAAAAAGTTTGGACACCACTGCTTAAGAGTGACACATTGCTCTTAGAGCTGAACAGCGTGCAGACCTTTTCCCTTTGTCCTGCAAGACAACAACAGTAGCTCGGTCTGGGGACCTGGGTTGGGAACCGGAGGGTCCTGGTGCAGACCAAAAACCGGAAGTTTTTCTGGTCCCAACGGCTCTGACTCCTCTACAGTGCACATCCACAGGTCGTGTTTCATGTGTGTGTGAGGAGCATGTCTCTCAATCACAGAGTGTGAAACACGATTTCCCCCCCCGTGGTTTATAAAGTATTCCTGATTCAACCTTTACAAGATGAAGAAGTGAGAATAAGAGAGCCAGGATCAGAGTTACAGGTGGAGTTAGGCGAGGTAATCTGGATTCAGCAATAAAACCTTTATTAGTAAAATACAAGATGAAGATGAAGATGAAGATGAGGGAAACGAGAAGACGCTGCTCGGTCACATTTAATGAAAGATATCAGTCAATGTGGATGAAAGCTGCTTCTGCTGTGCAGGCTCCGTCCTCCTTCACATGATCTCTCTGTTTCGAGCACTTTAAGGTGAAGCATTTGTTGTCGTTAAAGGAGCTCAGTGGTCTCTTCTTTGGTTATTCTAGTTTTAAATGGTTGATACACAGAAGAGACGAGGGGTTAGTCGTGCGTCATCTCTGATTATTTAAAGACTTTGATTTGTTTCAGGTCTTTGGAGGTAAAGATGTCAAACGAAGCATCATTAAACACACGTTCTGTTTAAGTCTGAGCTGCTGCAGGAGCCTCGAACTGAAGCCAAATCCTTTAAAAAAAAAATTTCTGTTTCAAAGTCATTCCTTCAGGGAGATCTGCTGAGAAAAATCAGGACTTTTTTTTTTGTTTTCCAATGAATATTTCCCGGTCTTTTGTATGAAGTCTGAAAGCCGAGGGTTTGCTCCATGAAGAGGTTTTTCTAATGAAGGCCCCAAAGAGGCGGCTCTCTTCTGGTCCTTCACGTTTGCGTCTTAACGGACTCCCCGTTCCCAAAAATAAAAACATGTTTCCATACAACAACAACAACAACAACAACAACAACAACAACAACAACAACAACAACAAGGACAATAAAGAAACCTTTCTATGAAGTAAAAAATAATCACATGAAAGAGTGAATCCCTTCTTCTGTCATAAATTCTCTTTCTGCTGTTTTGGTGTAAAAGTTGAGTTTTTTGTCAGCTCACCCATCAGCTGCCGTCCACAGCGTCTCACCTCTCCGCCATCCAGCGCTCAGACTGCAGCCTGCACAGATCTGATCCTCCTCCTCCTCCTCCTCCTCCTCCTGGGTGGGAGTCATGTCATCGTTTCCTGTTTGCAGAGGAGGAGGATCATCAGCGCTCAGAAAAACGAGGGCTCCTGAAGGGCTCCTTGGTGACCCCTGAGGTCCACGTGTTCACACTCTGCCTCTTTACACTCAGTGACACAACATGTCTTCTTCTGTTTAATGTAAATAAATAACAAGAATGAATAAGGAATGAAACCTCTCCATTTCTGACTCCGTCTACTGTCCTGTCTCTAAATAAAGGCATGAACAGCCCCCCCCCAAAAAAGAAACTTTAAAAAAAGGAAAACAAGAAAAAGATTTGTCACAGAGGGAACCAAAATCAACAAGGAGCAAACTTTCTTTCGGCAGGTTTCACACGTGATCTTAGGCCTGATCAGGGGGCGTGGCCCTGATTCGAGGTTTGTCACAGACTGTAAATATCAACTTTGAAGCCTGAGTGACGTCACTCATCTGTCCCTGCAGGGGGCGCTGGAGTCCCATGGATGGCGGTCTCCGTGCTGGAAATGCTGTCTCAGCCTAAGGACAGGGTTTGAAGCAAGCTGCAACCTCCGGTGTTGATAAATGAAATGTTGATCCTGCAGTTCCTGGAGTGTCCACTAGAGGCTTCGGCACCTGGAACACAGAAAGTCACAAACACCTCACATTAAAAAAGGACGTTTTTACAGCATGAATAAACTTTTTACAGCCTGGTTCAAAAATCTAAACAGGTCTGATTAGTTCTTGTCATCACTGACACACACTGTAACAGGGTGAATTTTTTTTATTAAATCTATTTTGACTTAAATTATTTCAGTTTTTACTATTCTTCATGTTCATATTTGGAAATTGCATGGTTTTTAAAATGTCTCTTATTTTGAAAATAATACTGACGTGATAAACTAATGATGAATTAACGTCATTGAGCAGGCTGCAGACCAAGGCTGCATTGCATCATCGATAAACACTTGTGATGGTCATGAGGTCATCAGGTGCACGTGACCTGTCTGTTGACCGGGGACTACATGCAGGACACAAGACACCAACCTTATTACTCATGGCTGTCTGCTGGTCTCTGTCTCAGTCGTTCAGTTTTAGACCCGGACCTGGGTGCACGGACGTCAGGACTGAAGGAAGCGTCGATTTTAAAGCAACAGCGCCTCCTTCTGGACAATCTCCTGAATCACAGTGTTACCTTCGTTGAGCCACAAATGATGGATGATTTACAGCTGAGCACGCGCACAAACGTTTCAGTGTGGTTGACCTCATAATGTTCACAATCTGCTCTCTCTCTCTCTCTCTCTCTCTCTCTCTCTCTCTCACACACACACACACACACACACACACACACACACACACACACACACGTGTGTAAAAATAATATAATTATAATAATGTAATAATTACTTTATTGACCTTACATCGAAAAAACAAAAAACCCATCTGCGTTGCAGTCCCTCAGTGTGCCAGCAGGGGGCAGCCTGCGCTCAGGAGTAAACCGAGTCTGTGTCAGTTTGTCACTGTGACGTTATTAAAAGTTTGGTTTCAAACAGGAAACTCCTTCAGAGAAGATGTTTTTTTTATACAGTTTAAATCATTTAATTTAAAATCACTTATTGATAACTGATCACATCCAGGTTTCACCTTTGTGTTTATTTCCTCCTCGTTCAAAGTCATTCCTATCAAACCCTGTTGGTCCCTACAGGCTAATAAAATCATTATTACCGTAAAACTCCTATTTGAGGCCCGGTCCAGTTTGAAGGCCCGGTCCAGTTTGAAGGCCCGGTCCAGTTTAGCAGCCTGGTGTTGCTGCACGTTGTGACCGATGCAGATTTTAATTTGATTTTTTATTTTTTAAATTTAATATTTTTTTAAGTAGACAAGAAAATACACAAATACCAAAACTGAGCTTCTGAAAAAGCAAGATCAATTATTTTTGTTTGATTCATATCATTATTTTTTATACACTGAATATTTAATCCGGTTTTATTAGTTATGCACAAGTTGTGTTTTGTGTCGTCTCTCTCACCCTCTCATCCGTCCTGAGCGTCTCACCCTCTCATCCATCCGTCTCACCCTCTCATCCGTCCTGAGCGTCTCACCCTCTCATCCGTCCTGAGCGTCTCATCCATCCTGAGTGTCTCACTCTCTCATCCGTCCTGAGCGTCTCACCCTCTCATCCATCCTGAGCGTCTCACCCTCTCATCCATCCTGAGCGTCTCACCCTCTCATCCATCCTGAGCGTCTCATCCATCCTGAGCGTCTCACCCTCTCATCCATCCTGAGTGTCTCACCCTCTCATCCATCCTGAGTGTCTCACCCTCTCATCCATCCTGAGCGTCTCATCCATCCTGAGCGTCTCACCCTCTCATCCATCCTGAGCGTCTCACCCTCTCATCCGTCCTGAGTGTCTCACCCTCTCATCCGTCCTGAGCGTCTCACCCTCACGATCTCAGTGATGTGTGTGTGTGTGTGTGTGTGTGTGTGTGTGTGTGTGTGTGTGTGTGTGTGTGTGTGTGTGTGGTCATGAATATAGAGGACAGTCTATTGAAGGCAGCAGTTTGAATACCATGACAACTCCCAGCAGCCTCACATGTATTCACAGCAGTGTGTGTGTGTGTGTGTGTGTGTGTGTGTGTGTGTGTGTGTGTGTGTGTGTGTTGAGGCCATTATAAAGTGTTCAGGGGGAATAAATGGGATAAATGTGGAGGCTGTGAGGTCTTTGTGGCCACCAGCTCGTCGTGTGTTTGTTTGCAGAGCTCGACCACCCAGCAGGACCCAACACACACACACACACACACACACACACACACACACACACACACACACACACAGGAGCGCGCGCGCACACACAACATCACCAGGAGCTCAACTCATTGTCACACACGTCACACACACAAAGTGGAAACCAAACAGAAAAGCAAACAGGAGAAACTGCTGCAACAAAAACGAACGAAAGAAAGTGGAAGGAAGATTTTTAAATCTGGAATCAGAAACATTTGATCTCATTGATCACGTGCTTATTTCCTGCTCTGAGACCTGCACGCGCAGACTCGCTGTTAATAAAGGATTTTATTTTCCATGTTACCTCCTGTCCCGTGTCTTTGAAGAGCTGCTGATTCCTCACATGTTTATGAAGAGACTCCCTTCAGCCTTCAGGCTCAGCACTAAAAACCTCCAGGGGTAGGATGCAGATCAGTGCACGAGCATCCAGAAATAAAACAGACTTTATAGTAAAACAGCGCGTGGAGAGGTGCTGCCTGTCACATCAGAGTGCGCGTGCGAACCAAGACAGAGAGGGTCATCCCTTCACCATCTTAGCAATGTCATCATCCTACTGATCAATGATTGATGGTGTATGCATGTAGACTGAAAAAAAGAGTACTCCACCTGCGTGCACGCTGCACCACGCCTGTGACGTCAGCTGATCTGATGTGCACGAGGGTCACAATCAAACGGTCAGAGAGTGAAACATGCAGACACATCTGGACTCAACACACTGACATGAGACATGTGGACAGATGGTCCAAACATCGACACACGAGGATGCAAAGAATGAGGCTGAAGTGTTCAGCAGGTCACAGAGACCAGAACCAGAACCTGCCGAGCCTGCGGGACTCAACAGAGCACGTTTAATCAGCCCGGGGGCTTTTTTTTTTTTTTTCTAATTAAATAAAAAGTAAAATGTGAAACAGAAACAGAAAGTACCCGGATAAAATGAGGCCTTCCTCTTGTGTTTCTTTCCTGCAATGCTCAGACACATTTTAGTCCTAATCTTTGTTTGAGCTCTGATCCAACATGACGTGTTTACAAGACAGCAAAAGAAATACTTTAAATTATAGGAAGGCAAATATACGAGCAGTGTGTGAGTGTGTGTGTGTGTGTGTGTGTGTGTGTGTGTGTGTGTGTGTGTGTGTGTGTGTGTAAACACTTTCACTAATCCTCTCTACAAACAGCGACACTCACTCAAACACACTTCTCTCTGTTTGCTGTCAAATCTTCTTAAATGTGCAGATTTCTCTGCGGACTTCTGAGTTCACATTTACTTTATTATTTTATTAATTATCGTTTTTATATTATCGATACAAATGTTTTTGTTTTGTTTTTTAAAAAACGCGGCTGCCTGTAATTAAAATATTCATATTAATGTGAATTTTAAGGAAATTTTAAAGCCATCAGGGCTTCATTAAAAATCATATTAATCATTTTCCTTCAGAGTTTAAAGATGATGTAGGAGGTTTAATTTCATGTTTTAAAGGAAGAAAGAGAAGTAAACATGTGAGCTCAGTTTGATGTTCCTGAGATCTTAAATGTTTGTTTTGATCAGTTCATGTTTGACTTCTGTAAAAAACACTTTTATGAAATGTGCTCTGCAAATTACATCATCATATTATGACAAAATATTCATGTATTAGCCTGATTATTTAAAGAGACAGGAGCCTGACTGTGTGTTGGTTCAGTTTCATGACAAAGCTGATGAATGTTTGTTAGAGCTGATTTTCATACATTTGATTTGTCTTCACTTTAAAGGTTATTTGGAGTTTTTCTCGGGGACGTTTTGGACTCATTGAGCTTCATATTTCATCATTGAGCGGATCAGTGACTCTAATAAATGGAAATGAGTCTCTAATCCTCCATCGTTAAATGTCTCCTCCTCCCTGCACCTCCATCAGCTCCCCTCACGCGCTGCTCCGGGGGATTTTCACACCCTCAACCACTTGACCCCCCCGGGACCCGCCTCCGTCCTTTTTAACGACACACACACAAACACAAACACACACTCCCTCACTCTCTTCATGTCTTCCCTCATGTATTTTTCATGCTGTTGAATCCTCCCCGCTCGGACCCGTGCAGCTCCGGGCTCGCTCTCCGTTCAGCGGCATTCATGGACCCGAACTATCCGCTGTGAGCTCCTCTCTGCCGGGCTGCAGCTGCAGAAACACCGCGGAACTTTTCCTGGTTCCCCCTCACCCTCCTCTACGTCACTCTGTTTCCCGTTTTCTCCCTCAAACCTGCGTCATGTCTTTTGGCACGAGCACAAAAACGGGCTTTTCCGTGCGGGACATCCTGGATCTCCCTGATCCTGCAGCGCGATGCGGCTCCGGCACCGAGGAGACGGAGGAGGACGACACCGAGGAGGCCTCCGCGGAGGTGTCAGCCTCTGAACACGCGCCCGTGTTTGGATTTAACGGAGGAAGCTACGGAAGGTGGAGCCGCGGATCCGGTAACCTGCACTTCTCCTGTGAGCAAACATTTCTCTAAACGTATTTAAATAAATAAATGTAGCCTATTTATATTATTACAATATAAATCACACTGTTCTTATTTCTGAATTTGAATGTGTGCACTATGTTTTATTATATTTTATTTACTCTGCGTAAAGATCCAGATTAAACCGAGGCTTATCAATAGGTTTAAAAATATTAATCTGCATTTAATAATTTACATCAAATGTGTCATTAAATAACATGGAGCCTATTTTGTTAAAAGATTCTGATACATCAGCAGCCTGAATGTTTTTCCTCTTTGAATCATCTTTTTTTAATTTGTTTAAAAAAAAAAAATCTACAGATTTATTACCACCTGTAATCATCAATAATTTATAATTAAATAACTTCCTATTTAAGAATGTTAATTGTTGAATTCTCTCGTGAAGATTAAACTGGCTGCTTATAAAAACGGTATTATAGTTTCAAAAGACAGTTTGGAGCTCATTGAATTTGTCGTTTTTGCTCTCAAAGGTTGTTTCCGGTGTAAATGGAGCTAAAATGGGATTAAAAGTATTTAAGAATAATTTTCCGTTTTTGTTAATTTATTAAAGTCAGACTCGGTGCGCGTGTCGTTGACTTTAAATCTCTTTCTGCTGTAATTTAAAACAGCCAGACTGCTGTGACTAATAACACGACCTGTCCTCTCTTTGTGTAGTGCACAGTCTGACCTTAAACTCCCGTCCGGAGCCCAAATCTGAGGATGAGTCCCCGGACGCGGAGCGGGACGATGGGAGCGCCGCCGCGCAGAAGACGCGCGGCAGGAAGCGGCGCGTTCTCTTCTCCAAAGCGCAGACCTTCGAGCTCGAGCGTCGCTTCCGGCAGCAGCGCTACCTGTCCGCCCCGGAGAGGGAGCACCTGGCCGGGCTCATCCGCCTCACCCCGAACCAGGTGAAGATCTGGTTCCAGAACCACCGCTACAAGATGAAGCGGGCTCGGGTGGAGCACAGCCTGGAGGCGCTGCAGCTGCTTCCGACCCGCCGCGTCGCCATCCCGCTGCTGATGCGGGACGGGAAGCCCTGCGACCGGATCACAGCGCAGGACCTGGAGGTGACGCTGAGGTCCGGACTCAGCATGCCTCTGTGCGCCTACTCCCCGCTCCTGCACCCCTCCTACGGCACGGAGCTCCCCAGCCTGACGCAGCAGCACCCAGGGGTGCAGCAGCTGGCGCACATGTACCACTGGAGCTGGTGAAGGACTAAACTGTTACTGGACTCAATGGCTGAAAAACTTCCCCATTTAAACACGTGTTGGGCCTTCAAGTCTCTCCACATTGAACGAAATCACTAATTATTCAACGTGTACATTTTCATTTGTTTGAATCAGGATCATAAAAAAGGGTTTCTGTTTTGAATCAGGTCTGGAGAAAATGTAAATGTAGATTTCAAAGTAAAAGCACGTTTTTTGTAAACTTTACACTCACTTCCAGTTGAGCTACGATTTACATGATCAGCTTGTCTTTCAAAAAAAAAAAGTTAAATTTTGTTGTTTAAATAACCTTCAGACTCCTCCTACAGACTGTAAATATCAGACGCGCAAATCGTCCAAAACTAAAGCGAGTGTTGTGAACATGAGGATGAAAACAGACCGAAACCAAAACGATCACTTCTTTTCTTTTTGGGGACGTCATGACTTTAGTTGTTGTTGTTGTTGTTGTTGTTGTTTTCGTTGTGTTACTGCAGATGTGTCACTTTTTATCGCGAGATTACGTTTTTCTGCGTGTTTTATAAATTTATTTATAACTAATGTTGATGGTGAGTTGTTTTGTAATCAGCTGAGTATTTATGATGGTGAATAAAAAGCTGCAGCACTAGACACTGTTTTTATTTCACACATGATCATGAGTTATAAAAATACTATTTATTAATTTAGATATATTTTATTGATCCCACAATTTAGATTTAAACGGTGTTGTTGAACATGACACACACACACACACACACACACACACACACACACACAGAAATACACACTCATGCACACACAGGATTCCGTGGACGTGTACTGCTGGGGGGTTTTAATGCCTTGCTCAAAGGTCACACCTTCACATGATGGCAGAGGCTGCAGTGGAATCAGTGATTCATACACACTATCACACCGCTGACAAATCAAAGTGAGCAACTTGGGGTTAAGTGTCTTGCTCAAGGACACATGGTCGTGGGGTTGCTTGAGCTGGGGTTCGAATCCCTCGATCTTCCAGTTGACTGTCATGTCTCACTTTAAAACACATGAACCGACACGTCAGTTCTAATAACTCCCACAGACAGATCTTCAGCAGGACTCCATTCACTTGTTGCGTTCACGGTCATCAGGCCTCATACATTAATATGAGCTGGATTAAATGACCTCACAGCAGACGGTGTGTCCCTCGTGTCTCCCAGGCAGGAGGGACGAGGCCTCTAAAAGGACCTGAACTTCACTCTGCAGTTCTTCAACACGGAGCTGCAATCTGTGCGAAAGAAACACGAGAGCTCATCTCAATCTAACAGAGGAAAACGTTCTTTGAATAGAATCCACATATCACACCGCTGTCTAAATGTAAAGACCGGAAACAGGAAGTCGGTCTCTGTCTAAAAGAAACAAAAACAGCCTCTTAAACTCCTGACCAAGCGATCCACGAAAACCCAGAGAGAAACTCCAGATCCAGGTTTTTACACTTTGAATACAAACAGAAAGAAGAGAGAGAACGAGAGGAGAGGAAAGTGTGAACACAACCTGATTTAATCAATATTCAAATGAAGACATTAGTGGTTAGTGTCCAGAGGCTGTCGTCCTCGATAGCGGGCGGCCTGGGTTCAAATTCCGCCTGTGGATTTTTCATTTTCTGACTCTCTGCTCTGAACATCTGAAGGACGGTGAAGATGTTAAACGCTGCTGAATGTTTGTGAAAATGGAGGATTATTTTCCTCTTCCTATCATTGCATGGATATGAACGCTGCATTTAGTAAACAGGATCATGTAATTGTAAAGGAAGCTTCTCAAATGGATGGAAACAGAAGTACGGACTCGTGCTCTGCAGAGTTTTGAGCGTGCACGGGGGGAAAGTTCCTGCAGAGAAACTCTTATAATAAAAATAAGAAAGAGTGGAAGTCTGTGCAAAGTGTCAGATGAGTTGTTGTTGTGAGATTGTTTTGGAGGTTCACAGACACGACGGTCCCTCTCCGCTGAACGAGGAGATCAGATGTGATGCAGCGTCCGACTTTAACGCTTTAATGATCCTCTGAATCATGTGAGAGGATTAAACATCTTAACAGACACACAGGCAGCTCCTCACTGCCGGCTGACAAAGGAGAGAAAGACCCCGTGTGTGTGTGTGTGTGTGTGTGTGTGTGTGTGTGTGTGTGTGTGTGTGTGTGTGTGTGTGTGTGTGTGTGTGTTGGGGGGGTCTCTGTATTCAGTATTCAGTGGGGTCAGAGGTCAGCTCATCTCAGAGGGATGATGTCACATTAGTGGGGGGGGGGGGGGGGGGGGGGTAAAGCTTTGAGACAGTTATAATGTGTCACCTGCTACAATAAAAGAGAAGAAGAGTTTAAAGGGCCAGTCTGCTGTTTTGTTTCTCTACGGAAGCCCGAAGCAGACACACATCAGAACAGTCTTCTCTCATGAGTGGAGGATCATAAACAGGATCCCAGAACCCTTCCCGACCCGTTCTGGTCCGGCCCACGGGCTGCTCATCGTGGCTGGTCGAGGGGACGACCTGTTGCCATGGTGAATCCAAGTATCTGGGCTCCATCTTTATAGTCATGGTGCACGCGCTGAACACCTACATATATAAAACTGAATGATCCTTTTTGCAGCGGATGGCAGAGACTATAGTCCTCGATTTGAACGCCGGCGTCGAGATCGATTCAGTACGGTGGCTGAGAAGTGCAAAACAAAATTAAAACTTTTACAAAGTCTTAGTCAATTTGACGTTTTCAAAACGTTTTTAACACAAATGTATAAATGACAGAATCTTCACTTGAAGGCTGTACCAAAAGCAGGAAGTGACCTGGAGGTGACTGAGTGAGGGCTCATTTGATTTGTTTTGGTAAAAAGAGTTGGCGGATAATTTAATTAATTAAACATGTTTTATGTTATATACACATGATTATGTCTCGAGGTCTCAGTCTGTCTCTGCATGGAGTTCTTTGCAGGCCTCCGACATGCTGGATGTTCCACATAAAATGGTAAACTGTGTAAATCTAATCTGCCTTAAATGAGTTAAAAAAAAATACTTCTGTCACAACAAACTCCACATCAGCTAAAACAAACAAAATGACCCCTCAAAAACACATTACATGTAAAAACGTTTTTCAAAATATTGCTTTGCACAGTGCTTTAAATAAACCAACAGAGATCATGTTCAGACTTTTGTTTTCTAGATCGACAGAAAAAGATCCCGTTGAAGTTGATCAGTGGAAAAATCAGTGGAGAGCTCAAAGAAGCACGCGAGAGGAATTCATCTACCAGATGACTACCAGCAACCAGCACGCAGTTCATCATGCAGCCAGCAGGTGGCAGCAAAAGCCTGATCAAAACTTTTCTCTGACTCGAGCTCAGAAAACTCACATTAGTCCTCACAAGAATATAAACACACAGGTACAAACACACAGGTACAAACACACAGGTATAAAGTCCTCATTGAGTTCATGTCTGTAAACTAAAGATTCCTCTGACATCTTTAAACACAATAAACCTCCTTTAATGTTTAAAGAGTTAGAATAGAAACATGAAGAGGACACTCTTTGTTTTTTCATATTGAGGTTTTTATTGAGTGAATAATTCTCTTTTATAGTGTTTGATAAATGTTTGTGTATTTCTTGTTCTTGGTCTCACCTGGAGATCATGCAGCTGCAGCTCTACATTTATGAGACCGTTAATATCGCGGTTATATATCGGCCTCTGCAGGTTGTCACAAACAAAAAACAACAACAACAAAAAAAAAGTGTCGCGAGGGACTAAACACGGGAGAAAAGGCTGAGACACGCTGTCAAGCTCAGCCCCTCTCTCTCCATCTAAGACAAACCAGCAGGTGAACAGGTGAGTGCAGCCCATATAGTCCCGGCTATCACCGCAGTGATGTCCGGTAAACACGCGCACCACCAGAAACAATAAGATCGAAAACAATGAACAAATAAGTAAAAAAAAAAACATTAAACCAAACACACAACCAACTGACATTTATGGCATCTACAGTTAACAAACATCAGTAATTGATCTGTATTTCATCTCTCTCTGGATCTACTTTCAGGGAGGAGTGCGGATAAATCGGTTTGGCTCTTGGTGAGTGGTTTGGTCGGCAGGTTGGTGGAGGTGGGGTTCAGGGGGGGCACTCAGGTTAGTAGTCTCCGGCTCAGACAATGACAGAGCCTTTCTGGGAAGAACACTTTTAATTCTTTGAACCCAAATTTAAAACAGAGTTGGAAATGAAAGATGTCGGTGTTTTGCACCTTTTTACTTGGACAGTTTGGTTTCAAAACAAAGTCACCCTCAATGTTTTATTCAGATCCTCCGTGAAGTCTGGAAGCCCGTCTTGAAGTGACTGCAGGACCTGAAGTCTAAGGAGATCCTGGATACTGTTTTCTTTCAATTAAAGCTTTATTGATACTCAGAGACACGTGCCATCGTCAGACTGGATCTGTAAACAGTGATAGTTTACTTTTTAGTCAACAATAGGTCTTTACTGCCCTCTGCTGGCCAGGAGAGGAACTGCAATGTAGCTGTAAAAGCTGTAAACCTTTAACAGACTAATCCAGTGATTCCCATTAGGGGTCCCCTGAGGGAGATCTCCTACTGTCATTGATCAATCTGCACATTTTGAGCCAACGCTGCGGTTTAAAGTTTGTCAGCTGTCACGCCTGTTGACAAGCAGCGCCTCTGACGACAGGACTTCCAGGTACGACAGGAAGTGAGTCTGAAAAATGAATCTACAGCCGACGACGTCACAACTATTAAAAAAAAGTAGAGGAGGTTTGTGACCCTGCAGAAACCAGCTCTCTCTGAACGCTACATTATTGGTGTGTGTGTGTGTGTGTCTCTTTAAATGCAACAAGCCCCGCCCCCCCTGAGTTTTCCCAGCAGACATCACTCCTTCACTAGAGAAAACAAAAAATGGCGACCTGTGCAAAAGTTTTGCGCGAGGCTGGAGGTGGAGTGCATGGTTGGAGAAACCAGGAGAGGAAGTTTTTTTTTTTTTTTTTTTTTTACCATTATCCCATTGTGACATCACAAGGGGAGCACATCTAAAACGGAGCATTTTTTTCCTGTTGTAGGACTTCTGCAGACCACAAACAAAGGACTGGATGTTTATCTCACACGTTGTGGGTCTGTAGACAATCAGGTTACTTCATAAACACTGTACGAGTGGATTTACTGCCCTACAAAGCAAAAAGGCAGAAACCACGCAGAGTGCAGAAAATGACTCTAAAGTTTTCACCTCGTCCAGCCTCAGTAGCTGCAGGTATATTATTGGACATGTGGCATTTTTGTTACTTTATATGAGCTTATTCTTTCTACATATCAATCATCATATTTTATTTGATATTTTACCCCATGTGCCACAATACCAAGGGAAAAGGCAGTAACTCCATTTCCTCACAGCTTGTGTTAGACACGCTGCGTTTAGAATTATTGGAATCCTTTGTTTTCCTGAACATGGATTTACATGGATATATTGGAGCGGCAGTAGCTCAGTCTGTAGGGACTTGGGTTGGGAACCGGTTCAAATCCCGGCACGGACCAAACCCGGAAACTGGTCTGGTAGCTGGAAAGGTGCCAGTCCATTTCCTGAGCACTGCCGAGGTGCCCCCGAGCAAGGCACCGAACCCCAAAAACTGCTCTGGAGCGCTCTCTGTGGGCAGCCCCCTCACTCTGAGACCTCTCCATCAATGCAGAGTGAAAACCGAATTTCCCCTTGCGGGATTAATAAAGTATATAAAAATAAATACTAAGCCCAAAGCCATTTGACCATTTTAGGTCTCAGAATCTGTTTTGGTGCCGACATGGCTGCTTAACAAGTATTTCACATTTCAAGTTCCATGAAGGCCCAAATGGGGACAGTTCATTTGGAATAGACCACAGCACTGTGTGACATCACTGTACAGTCACATGGTTGTGATGTAGGCTAGTAATACAAAGCATGAGTAACTGGTGTGAAGCAAAGCAAGAAAACAGTAAAAGCTTTCACTGTTTGCTTTGCTTCACTCGGGCTTTTTGCAGTTACTGTAAAAAAAAATGTTTTTCTCCAAAACAGTAAACATTTAAGACGAGATATTTTGTTCCATAATAAATGATGCAATGAATGTCACGCAAATGATAATAACTCATTTTTGACCAAAATTGCAGTTTCTGCCTTTTTGCTTTGTAGGGCAGTCCAGCTCATCGATCTTACATCTTTACTCATAAAGAGTCATTCTGGGAATAACACTGGACCAACTGTCGTCACTTTTAATTCTGAAAGATGAATCCACGACCGAAAGAACCGAGGTGGGAATGGAAGATGTTTGTTTTCTGCACCTTTTGTTTGGAACAACCCGCAGTGTGTGCAGAGCAGAGAGTGAGAGACTGTGAAGGTCTGCTTTGTAGGATTTTGAAGAATTGTAAAAAAAAAAAAAGAGAAACACAGACCGACCTCATGATGGCGCTCTGAAGCTCCAGTTTCTTCACATGACTGCACAGAGCTTTTCACACACACGCAATGTTTCTTAATGCTTCAAACAGCCAAGTGGTGCAGAGACGGAGCCTTGACCCCCCCCCCCCCCCCCCCACACACACACACACACACACACACTGAACAGTACTGCACACACACACAGGCTGAATGATTTGTGAAGAACACTTGTGGACGCATCACCTCTGACCTTTTCCCGGCGCCGTGTGAGGCTGCAGGTCGAGATGGAGTCTTTTCTCTCCTCCTGATACAGACTGAACTAAGAGAGCGCCGTTTAACCTTCCTGTTCAGAAATACATGAAACGGACGCTTCCATGTGTCTGATGTAGTAAACAAGCAAACAAACGGGATGCAGAGAGGTCAAGGGAAAAGATTCATCTGAAAAGAGACGTGGTGGTGAAACCTGAGCACCGGCTGGCTGTGTTGTTGTCAGAGCTGTGTTTACATGGCTCCTCCCCTTTTGTATAAAAGCTGTTTGAGTCAAGAAGAAGAAGAACATACTCACTGATTATTTGGATCATTCTGTGTCAGTTTACATGAAGCTAACCAGCTAACTACAGAGCGCTAACATTAGCATGCTAACACAACAATGCAGGACACAGGTGATTGAAGCTAACCAGCTAACTAAAGAGCGCTAACATTAGCATGCTAACACAACAATGCAGGACACAGGTGATTGAAGCTAACCAGCTAACTAAAGAGCGCTAACATTAGCATGCTAACACAACAATGCAGGACACAGGTGATTGAAGCTAACCAGCTAACTAAAGAGCGCTAACATTAGCATGATAACACAACAATGCAGGACACAGGTGATTGAGGCTACCAGCTAACTAAAGAGCGCTTACATTAGCATGCTAACACAACAATGCAGGACACAGGTGATTGAAGCTAACCAGCTAACTAAAGAGCGCTAATATTGGCGTGGCGTTAAGACGTGCGTCTCTGGAGGAGGGCGGGGGCTTCAGTATGGAGGAGGCGTGGCCAAAGAGCAGTTTTGGTTTCATGTTGGAGCTCAACGGTGACATCTACTGGATCAAACAGTTGCACAGTTTCTCTTTCAGGGGATGTGACCTGATCACGGTCTCAGTGGTCGATGGTTCGATCCCCGTGTCCTTTGGAAAGACACTTAACCCCAGGTTGCGTCTGATGTTTCGTCGGCAGCGTGTGATGTGTGAAAAGACGAGATTTTTGAGGGACTTTTTAAAAAAATTTTTTTTAACAATGACAAACAATTGATCTGTTCTCCTTTTTTCTGTTGCAAATTGTTTCTCGTCTCTTCTAAAAAAAAAAAAAAAAATAGTTGTAGTTGTAGTTTTCAGGGCTTTGGTCCAGCAGCGGCTCCTCCTCCCTCTCAGAGTGGAAATAAAGGTCAGTAGATTTTTCTTTACATCATGTTTCAGGAGCCAGGTGGACACTGCCCCCCCCCCCCTCCCCCCCCCTCCCCCTCCCCTCGCCTTCCTGGTTGGAGTGGGCTGCCTTTTTTTAAGAGGCGTTCAGGGGCCCGAGCTGCTTGGCCTAAAGCTCCTCCAGAGAGCCGAGGATTAAACCTGTAGGGGGGGGGGGGGGGAAGGGAGGCGATGAGACGGCCAATGGGTGAGGAGGAGAAAACAAATAGAGGCTGTAGAGTCTCCCTCACCTCCTCCACCTTTGGGGAGGGTACGTCACCCCCCCCCCGGCCCGTCCCTGCACCTCTGCCAGCTCCTCAGGCAGGTGGAAGTTGAGCCAGGTGGATCCAAGGCTGAAGACACTCACTCCAAAGACACATTTTCTCACTATCAAAGAAGTTCTTCTCTCAGACGGTTCTTTTTGTTAACACTCCCCAAGGCCAAACAAAGGTTTCAACCAACTTGAGAAGAATTTCAGATTTGACATTTTTCTCCAATTTGGTGATACAGAGTCCCTTCACAGATCAAGGTGTGCTCACCTGAGCGTACATGGTGGAGATTTACTCAAGTGCTGCAGGTGCAGAAAAGAGACCGAGACCTTCTGATCCCACACTATACTACACTTTGAATTCAAAGAAGAAATGACTTGAATTTATTTGCAGTTAGATTTGTATCTCCTGGTTACAGAGCGAGTAATAATATAACAACCGTCTCTTTACTTCTGAGTCTTGAATTAAATTAAATCATTTTTATAAACTTCACATCAGTCAAGACGACGGAAACACAAAATATGACACCAACTTTAACTGAATGGGAAACATTAGTTATCATTTAATAAGATCATGTAGATCAGCAGAGAGCCCACTATGTTGTGATAATGTGGCGTTTAGAAAAAAAACATTTACTTCATTTGAAAGGGATTAATCAGCAGAGCTTCACTTTAAGTTTGTAATAAACTGCTAAACACAAACAAATATCCTGTCAGATCTAATTAATTAAAGGTAAAGTAGCCAAACTGTGAAACATCCTTTAAATTCACCGTTTAACGAGCGTTAATTCTTTTATTTTGAAATTAATCTAAACGGAACTGAAATAAAAAGACATTAAGAGCCTCATTTAATCCAAGAGATGAATTTAAGTCTGTTTAAATTCAAACCTGCAGTTTTAACACTGAGCTCGTTTATCAAGATGACATCTGGAGACTTCGGGAAGAAGTTTTAAGTTTTTATTTTATTCTTGTGTCGCACGTGAGTTTACCTGACGACACCTTGAATCAATCTGTTCCAGAAACAAAAACAGGAAACAAAAGCAAGACAAACACAACAAATTAAAACTGAACATGTTGTCTTCTTTTCCAAACTTTTTGGGACCAAATTATCAAGCTTGAAAAACAGCTGTTCCAGTTTTTGCACATCTGTCCACGATCTACTTCATGAAAAAAATCCTTCTCTTAAATCATCTTATTCAGAAGAATGCAAAAGAAAATTGGACTGTTTCCACTTCGTCCAACTCCGTTTTCTTCAGGGATATTTGTGAATAGATCAACTTTCATGGCCAGAAGGAGAAAATCTGATCTTTACTGCAGCCAAGGATCTTTGGTTTAAATGGATTTAATTAAAGTCATTAAATAGTAATAAACAGGCTCCACAGCTGTAAACATCCCGAGCTCTCTACTCTCTTAGTCTGTATTCATGAAAAGGTTTTTACTCTCTGCTGTTTCCTCCATCTTGTTCCGGCGGGGTTTCCTCTCTCTCAGCCGGCAGCAGCAGTTCGAAGCCGGGCTGAGACTCCGCTCCGGTCCCGGTGTGTCCTGATGCGGATGCGGATCAACAATCATTGCAGACTCGTTTATTCCTTCTCCGCTCCGGACGGGCAGCAGCCTAATACAAAAAAAAAATTCAACAAAAAAAGGGACGTGAAGTGACGTGACGCAGCGGGTCAGCAGGTGATTGGCTGCTCGAACTGTATACAGTAAAGTAAAGCTGCGCGTGCAGGACATAGGCCTACAAAGTCCAGAAAGTCTGAACATTATTCAGACAAATGTTTGAATATTAATCCAACTAATTATGTTCATTAATATTCTGCAGAGCGCGTGACCCCATGAGGTGAATTATTCACGTTTAAAAAAAAAAAACCTGTCAGGATTAAAGTGAAACTATAAAACTTTAAATAATAAATCTAAAGTGAAACTTACAGAGAAGAAAAAGAAGAGGAGGAAAAACTTAAAAAAAACAAAACAAAAAAAAAACTTCAACTAAATTCTTTGACTACAACTTTTAAACATGAAAACAATAAAACACAAAGAGAAATTATGTTTAGTGTTACCATGGCAACTGCTGCCTGTTTACAAAAAAAATTAAAGTAATGTCTGAAAATATTTTTAAATCGTTCATAAAATAAGGAAACATGTGAAGTTTTAAAAACATGTTTTATTATTATTTTTAACATTATTTGAATTATTTTGTAATGATTTATTAAAACACGCTATTTTCGATACGTGTCTTTTTTCCTTTGTCTCCATGTTTTTGATTTACTTGATTGATCCGCCATTGAGAGACATTATGTTGGAAGCTACATCACCAAAAAAAAAAAAAAGTTTAAACCAACATAATCAGAGTAAAAATAAGAGACCTGTTTGAGAACAGATTTTGACCCCAGTCTGTAAAAGAAGAGGAAATAATCGTTGTTGTACTTTTCTAAGACAAAGTCCGAGTCTCTGAGTCTCACTGACACATGTCGGCTCTTTCACTCCAGCTGTTTAGATTTCACAAGTTAGACGTTCAGATCTTTAGCAATGACAGTAAAAGTAATAAAATACAAACTAGAAACAAATATTCATGTTGCTGGCAGCTCAAAAAGAGTTCAATCAGCAAAAGTTCTAATTAAACGAACCAGGCTGCTGCAGTCATTCATTTAAAGCAGGAAGATGAAATGAACTTCGAGGTGTTGTGTGAAGAACTCTGAGGCAGCTTGTTGCTGCTCAAACAAACTTGATCTGCAATCGTAACGTAAAAGGAATTTAAGAGAGTAGGGAGAGAGTGTTTGTTTGTTTGTTTGTTTGTTTTTAAAATGTGTTCAGGTTTTACGGACAGAAGCAGCAGCTCTTTATTTATTTATGAGGAATAATGAGCCTATATATGGATTAAATATGTGCAATTATTTGTCTATTTATTGATGATTAATACAGTTAATCAGTGCTTACGTAATCTTAACCGAAACCACATTAATAAAAGCACTTTTTTTTGTTGGACTTCTGCGCCATTCTTTTTTTATTTATTTTACTGTCAGAATAAATAAAACATGTTTTGTGGTGAATTTTTTATGTGTGTATTTTGTCTGAATAATTTTGGAAAATAAAAGAAGAAACAGGAGAAACTGACAATAAGAGAGTGGAGAGGTTTCTAAATCCTGACGTCACTTAAATCTGTGATTTATAAAAGATATTCAAAGTTTTTTTTTTAGTTTTTTTTTAAACTCTGAGAGCATCAAGCAGGAACAATCCGAGTTGAAATGCCTCACGCTCTCTGATCAGGGTTCAGAAATGAAAGATCAGATCATGATTCAGTTTGTCTTATTGGAACAGAAACTGAGACAAAACGGGCCAAACATGAAACGTTCAGATGAGACTTGTAAACACGGACATGTGCAGAACTCCTCACTTTACTTTGGAGTAACTGATGTTCTCAGGCCCAGGATGTAAGGTGTTAATCAGGTGTTCCAGCTGTGCTGAAGCGTCATCAGATCACTCCTGGGAGACTTTCATCATCTCATCAGGACAGAAGAGAAGCTCATCTGAGAGTTTGAAGGAATTTGTGCCTCCACATTCTCGTTTGGCTCAAAGCTCGCAGAGCAAACCGTCTCCGCGGAAGCAGAAAGTAGGTCCAAAAACATTTTCTCCACTTACCTCTGTAATGTCAATTAGTTTTGTTGGCTGCTGCCGCCGCCGCCGTGTCCGCCCGTCGCTCCGCCCCTCCGTGTGTTGGAGTCTGAGTCCGGCGGGATAAGGGCAACTCGTCTCCTCGTTCAGCCGATCAGCTGGACTTCTTCCCAGGGAGGCAGAGGAGGGAGGGGGACGCAGGCAGAGAGCCGCCGGACTGACCCGACCACATCCAGCCAGAGCCCGGGGGGTCCGCACCATGTCCTTCAGCCCCAAACACTCCACCCCCTTCTCAGTCTCCGACATTTTGAGCCCGATGGAGGACAGCTACCGGAGGTTCGGAGGGATGGATCACACCGCGGGGAGCCTCGGATCCCCGCTGGGCGCCTACAGGCAGTCGCAGGTCTCCCAGCCCGGTATGCAGCATCAGCAGCAGGCGCAGCAGCACCAGCCGCCTCATCTTCACCATCATCACCACCACCATCACCATCACCACCTGTCCTCCTCCTCTTCATCCTCATCCTCCTCCTCTTCCTCAGCAGCAGCAGCAGCCACCGCGCTGGGACCCGGTGGGCCCTATCATGTGCCCCACGGGGTGCCGCAGTTCTCCGGGGCCGTAGGCGGGTTCTGCAACGGCGGCATCGGGAACGTGGGAGAGCTGCCGTCCTACCAGGAGACGGTGAGGGGCGGAGGGGCAGCGTGGTACAGCAACCCGGAGCCCAGATACCCCACAAGTAAGAAGTTCATTCAGTTTAATAATTAAAAAAAAACAAAAAAAAAACTAAACTTATAAAAACTAAAAACACGCGCAGGACAGTTTGGCCTCCTGATTTTTACGCACGTTGGAAATACTTAAAATGTGAATCAAATTAATTGTTTTTGTTATGACCATTAAATCTAAAGTGCTCGTTTATGTATTTTAGGATTTATTTAACAGCATCTAACATTCTTCTGGCGTCACTTTTTACTTTCTATACAAGGATTGAAAAAAAGGCCTCGAGATTTAAGCACATTCAGAAAAATAAAAAGTTATTTTCACCAAACTTCGTTTTTTTTAACATCATATTGAATTTAATTTCCTGCATTATTAATATACTTTCGTGCATGTAGCCTGAGAGTTAAAATGATTGATATTTATTATTTGAAAAAGGGACCTAAAGGCCTTTTTTTATTTCACCGTTTTCCTCCTGAACTTTTCGGCTGATTTTAGTTTTAAACAGGATAATTATAAAAACTTATTTTTAAATAAAGCATTTAAACTGTTTAGAATTTAATAAAGACAGCTGGATAAATTATAGACATTTTAATCGGATTATTAATCGACTATTATCAGAGTTTTTTGTTTAGATAAATCTGGTCGTTTGATTCGTTTTAAACATGTTTTGTTTTTAATATATTCTGAAGTTTCCAGATTCATGGGCCCCTCCGCCGGGATGAACATGTCCGGGATGGTGGGCTCCCTGGCCGGGATGGACTGCAGCACCAAGTCCATGGTGAGTCTGCACGCGGCGCCGCGCAGGAAGCGGCGCGTGCTCTTCTCGCAGGCGCAGGTGTACGAGCTGGAGCGGCGCTTCAAGACGCAGAAGTACCTGTCCGCGCCGGAGCGCGAGCACCTGGCCGGACTCATCCACCTCACCCCGAACCAGGTCAAAATCTGGTTCCAGAACCACCGGTACAAGCTGAAGCGGCAGGCCAAGGACAAAGGGCCGCAGCAGCTGCAGGAAGGGAGCGGCGGAGGTGCAGGTGCAGGAGGAAGTCTGTGCCGCTCCTCCTCCGTGTCCCCGGTTCTATCCAAGACCGGAAAGAGCTGCAGGACCGAGTCCAGCGGCTCCAACCAGACTGGAAACAGACAGAGCAGCGCAGGGGAGGCCACGACGGCGACCCCGCAGCTCCTCCATCATCATCATCATCAGCCGCAGCAGCAGCAGCAGGTGAACCAGCTGTCATCCACGGAGGAGCTCGAGGATTTGTCCCCGAGCCCGCCGCTGGGACTGCACGCGCAGATCAACATGACGCAAACAGACGCGGCGCTAATCGAGTACACGAACAGCATGATCGGCTCCAATTTACTGTACGGGAGGACTTGGTAGGGACACCGGGACGAGGACTTGGTAGGGACACCGGGACGAGGACTTGGTAGGGACACCGGGACGAGAACTGAGCGGATCCGGGCTTGAGTTGGATTTTCAGACCAGTCAAGCACCAGACTTCTTTTACTGGTTCGTTGTTTGCGCGCGTGACGCTGTGCCTCCTTTACGCACAGGGACTCAAAAGACTCAACAAGGTGCAAAAAAAAAAAAAAAACTGTATATAAGAGGCTGAACCGGGTCTGAATGCGACTTCCTCTGCAAAACAAAATATTTGTTTAGTCTTTCTTTGTTTTGTTATAAAAGGTTGTGATTTAAAGTTGATGCAGGAGGAGGAAGAAAAAAAAAAAAAATCTCATGTTTGAGTTTCAAGGTGATGCACGCGCGCTGTGATTCTTTTTTTTTTTTTTTTTTTTAAATTTCTTGGACAAGTTTAAATTATTTCCAGGAGTCAAAACAAAGTGAAGCTGCAGCTGCTTCCGGGTCTGAACGAAATATTTTCACCTGAAATTAGATTTATTAAAATGTGTTGTTACAGCTGTTTTTAAGAATGTTTCCGGTTTGAAATAAATGTGTTTTTTTTTCCATCTTTATTTTTTTACATTTTAATGTTTTTATTTGTGGAGCCAGAAGCGCAGATTGAGCAGCTGTCGGTGTTTTTAAATTGATCCCTGAACAATAATAAGAATAAAAAAAACCTAAATGCAGCAAACAGACTGAATGTAGATATTGAGGGGGGGGGGGGGGGGAGAGGGGGACCAGAATATTCTGCACGTACAACCTAAATGTCCCCAAAAAAATAACTGGGAAAAATGTTTAAAATGTAAAAAAAAAAAAATGGGGACATGTGAAAAATGGAGACTGAGAAAGTCATCACTTTGGAAAATGAGCAACATGTCTCCAAAAAAGGAGGAAGAGGAAAGAGGAAGAAATCTCAGTGCGTGTGTGTGTGCGTGTGTGCGTGCGTGTGTGTGTGCGTGCGTGCGTGTGCGTGTGTGCGTGTGTGTGTTGGCAGGCCTCGGACCCCCTTTACAGCATCTGATTCCCCCTCCTGCTGCAGAACTCTTTTTCCTTGCATGTTGCACATTGGACTTGTTTGCCCCCGGCCCCCCCCCCTTACTGTTTGGTCCTCTAAGTTTTTTACGACCCCTGAAGGGTCAGGACCCCCACCGCCCCCCCCCCCCTCCCCCTGAACAACACTGCATCAGTGCACGCCGCCGAACAGAAACTTGATGTTTAAGCTTCAGCTCGTCCGGCACAGCCGGAGCTTTAAGAAAAGTAAAAATGAAAGCGGAGAGCGTGAGCGGGTGAATGAAACCATCACACTGACCGGAGCAGAACGTGAGCGGTGACCACGGTAACCACGGTGGCCACGACCCCGTCACCAAGTCTCAGCTTCAACGTCTGAAAAGATTCTCATTCGCTTTTCATTTACATGTTTTTTTTTTCTGTAGTTGAATTTTGATGTTTTATTTCTAACGGGAGATTTATTAAAAAACAAAGCCTGGAGCGACCTTTGACCTGTCCTTGTGTTTGAGCTGAAGGGAGAAGATTTAAAAACCTGGAAGCAGAGACGACGATTCCCGTTTACAACATTTTATTTGTCGTCTGTTCTTTCCTTTTTTTTTTTTTTTTTTATGACCACATTGGAGAGTCGTCTCTCAAAAATAAACCCATGGGGACTCTGAGTCCGTGACTCACAGGCTGATTATCTTAAAAATCACTACGTTACATATCAAGCTTTTGTAAGTAAAATGAAGAGGAAAAAATTATTCATTGTACAAGAAGACAATAAAAATGAACAAAAAAAAAAAAGTGACATGTCTCCCCTAAAAAATAGCCCCGCCCAAATGTGACCCCAGAGTCCGGCTTGTGCTCCCAGTTTACTTCCAGTCGTAGCGTCTGGAGGGGGGAGGGGGAGGGTACCCTCGGCCCGCGCTGAAGCCCTGAAACACAAAGAGGTCCAAGTTTAACGGAGCCGCAGAGACCAAACAAGACTGAACTGCATTCACTGCAGCTGCTCTTCTTCTTCTGTGGTGTTTATTGCCGGTTGACACTGCAGTTGCTTCTGGGGCGGTTTGTTTGTTTTTGTGATTTAAAAAGTGGAGAAGAAGAAAGCTGAAAACAAAAAAAGGCAGGGTCGGCCATTTTCTAAAAAATAGCATGATTTTGAAAGTAGCATTCCCTATAAAGCCACGCCCCCTTTGGACTCCCTATAAAGCCACGCCCCCTTTGCGGGCCCTATAAAGCCACGCCCTCTCTGAAGCCACGCCCCCTCAGTCACACGGTTCATCTTTCAGCTGAGTTTGAAAATATTTGAAACCTAAACAGAGACCGGAGGAGCGTGGAGTTTATATTCAGCACGCGGTGACATCACAGCGAGGGGTTAACAGAAGTGTTCACCTGGTGCGGTTGTCCCCGGTTGTCCCGGCGACCGTGCCAGTCGTCTCTCTGCTGGTTGAAGCGCTGCTGGTAGCCTCCCGCCGCCGCCGGCCCTCCCTGTCCGCGGCTCGCGTTCTGCTGGTACGCCGACTGCTGCGTGTGCTGAGCTCGATCCCAGCCGTGACCTCCGCCGCCGCCGCCACCTCCGCCACCGCCACCTCCCCGGCCGTACTGCTGCTGCCTGGAAACACACACACACACACACACACCTGTGAGTTGAAGTACTCTCCACAGCAAGGTCTTAAATTCAGACTGATTGTCCAACATGTCGGCGCCCTGCTCGTGTTTTTGTCTGGCGAGGACGTGAGGCCTTGGACCGAGAGGCGCCCGCGGCAGAATCCGTGCGCGAGGCTGACACAAAGCGGCGCCGTGTTAGGTCACATTATTCTCAGCGACCGGCCTCAAACGAGTCACCTCCCGTTTTTATAGAACGAGAAAACATTTAGCCGAGAGCTCGTCGAGCTTTCAGAGTTTACGCCTCGTGACCTCTGAGCGGTTTGTTCTGAGAGAACGCCGTCGATAAGTCGAGAGCTCTTCGCTTTTTGTGCCGACGCTCCGAGCGCTGAACGCCTTTCAACTTTTCAGGAAGGCGCTGCCGACGTCCTCGTTGCTCCTCGCTCCGTGTCTGATCGGGGAGGGAAAAAGATCCCAGAGTCTGGACGACTCAGGAGACGACGAAGGACGTGACCACGAAGATTCAACGTTTTCATCGTGAAAGAAAACACAAACGACCTCTGACCTCCTCGAGACAAAGTGATTGAGGCCGCGCATATTTGTGTTTTATTTTGAAATGATCCGTGCCTGACTTCCTGTCCCGGGTGCTTACAGTGAGATCAAAGGGGCAGGATGAGGTCAAACAAAGGTCACCGATCGTTCAGACCAGAAACCTGCAGCTTCATCCGACGTTAAAAAGAAAGAACTCAAAGCTCAGAAACAGGAGGAGGAGGAGCCATCTTCTTTTATTGAAGGTTAAACTTTGACGGATACTCGCTCCTGCACGCCGTTTTGATGTTTAAACATTTGGACCGTTGACGGCGTTTCTGCGCATTTTACAAAAATCCTGCTTTTTCCTGACTTAAAGTTTAGATTTGTTTTCGTCGTCGTTTTCAGTCACGTGGTTTTTTAAAGAAGCGTCCTGAGAACCGACGTCTCTAAAAAGGTCGGCGGAGAAAGGTCTTTCTGTGATCCGGAGAAGGCGATCTTTAACCTCGCTCTCGACCGCCGTTTACCGAGGGCCGGCGCCCTCCAGCAGATAAAACAGCCTCTCCTGAGCCGACTTAGCAGAGTATGAAATGAAGCATATTCACATATGTCTCGGATCCTCCTCCTCATCCTCTGAGATGAGGCGGCCCCCCCCCCCCCCCCGATTCCCTGCGTGGGACCGCGTGAAGAGCCGCCGCACCACGGCCCTCCACGCCGCCGCCGCACAATGTGTCAATCCGGCGCTGATATTAAAAGTCTCTTCTTAAGTCACAATGAAGAGAGCCGCCGCCCCCCCCATCCCTCATTACTGAACCATGTCACACTCCGGCCAGAGCAGGACTTAAGCGAGCGCTGGAATCCGTAATCCCCCTCCTCTTAAAGTCCCGGTCCCGAGCACAGAAAGAAACTGTTTTCAGTCGCTGCTAATAACTACTGACCTGAAGTGACACGGAGCCACAATGGGCCTGAAAAGTTGAACCGGGGAACCTGATTAGGACTTTTTTGGAGAGGCAGAATCAATAGGCGGTGTGTGTGTGTGTGTGTGTGTGTGTGTGTGTGTGTGTGTGTGTGTGTGTGTGTGTGTGGAGCTGCGCGGCCTCCTGCAGCATTAGTGATGCCTCATTAAGTTGCACAAACCTCCTCGAGAGAAATTTGTTTTAGAGCGGAGCGAGGCGCGGAGCGGAGAAATCTTAATTCAGCAGCAGGAAGCGGCGGAGCTCCCCTGACGGAGACGGGCGGAGCGGGGAGGGAACGAGGCCTTGACATGTTTAATTCTGATCGTCTCAAAAAAAAAAAAAAAAAAAAAAGGAGCGAGAGCAGGAAGAAGAAGAAGAAGAAGAAGAAGCACTTCACAGGGAAAGAACATTTAGAACATTTGAAATATAAACAGTCTGCAGAGCGGTCGATCAAGTCCTTGGCAGACGAAGCGTGACATTAAAAAAAAAAAAAAAAAAAAAACATTTTTGGATGTGTGCTTAAAACACGCTTCAACGCAGGAGCTCAATAAAAGCGGCCGGACGCCAAACGGGAGGCTAACCTCGGTGCAGGTCCTGGAAACGGCGGGCTGATTGAAAGCCGACTCACCTTGGATACTGGGGCTGCTGGAAGGGGGGCGGCGCTCCCAGCAGACTGCTCTGCCTGGAATCTGCACAGAACAAAAAGACGTCACGTTAAGAGAAGTTTGAGGAGGAAACACGATGAGCCCCCCCCCCCCCCCCCGGACCCCGACCCGTTAGACTGGATTTCATCTGCTACCATAAGATCCCCCTCAAATCAAAACACTTTATTCATCACAGTCCGACACAGCTTCACTTCCTGTTTTAAACACTTTTGGTTTTCATGAAAACATCGTTTTGATTTTAGTTTCAGTTCATCTTTTTAATAAACATTTATAGTTTTGTTTTGTTAGTTTAGTTTGATAAGTGTCGTTATTTTGTTGTTCTTCGTTTCGTTATTTGTTGGTTTTTTCTGCTAGTTTTCGTAATTTCATAAATTATTGTTTATTTATTTTTCTTCCTTGTTTTGTTTTTGTTTCATCCGTCAGGTTTCTCTTTTTCCCCCGGTGTCGATCGGGCTCGTACGACTTTTTCTCTTCCATTTTGTTTTTCAGTCATTTTGTTTCTGTCCATCTTTACTTTGTAATTAATCACTTTAAATAAGACAAACACAAACACAAATGTTGATGCTTCCTCGTGGTCACCAGTTTAGATTCGCTATCCTGCGAGTCGTTTAAATCGTTCACTACTCCCTGAAACGTTTCATTTCTCCCGCTGCTTCCGTGAACGTGGTGAAACATTCGCAAGAAGTCCGACAATAAAAGTAGAAATGTGGAGATTTGATAAAGTGTGAAGAAGAAACATTAAAAAATCCCAGACGAGATTTTAGAAAACATTTAAAGAGGTGAAATCTGAATCAGGTCTTTAAGGGTTTTTATTGGTCTTGTTTTCACGCTCGCTGGTCACGTCGGCGTGCTGGCGTTTAGAGAAAAGCTGGATAAATAAAGATGATTGTTCCTTTAAGGAAACAGCTGTCCGGACTGACTCGTCTGTTTCCAAAGAGAAGAACCAACAAAAAGAGGATTTGACCTTAAAAAACAGAGATGAATTAGCCCAGCGTGAGCCGGCTTCACCCTCGAGTAAAAACCAAATAAAAAGAAATAAAAACATCGACTCTTTCATTTTCTGTCGGCAGCGCTGAAGAAATTGTTGTCATGATAAAAATTAAAGCTTGCGGATGGAGGCGGACGGGTTGGAGGAGCAGAGAGAGGCAGACTGATGGGAGAGCCGGAGCGCCACATTTGCATTTTTTGTTCAGAAAATGAAATAAGCATTCAGCCGGCAGCATTGTGGACGCCTCAAGTACCCTGGTTCCATCGCTGCAGGCCCTTCACAAAGACACACTTAAAAAAAAAAAAAAAAAAAAGAGAAAAAAAAGGAGAGGAGCTAACGGCTTCTTCCAGATTTTCTGTTGCCAAGGCGATGACCAGCTGCGAGCAGCGGACTTGTTTGTTTATCGGGGCCGGCGGGGCTGAGTGGCTCGGCTCAGGGAGGGTGAAGGGTGCCACACACACAAACACACACACACAAACACACACACAAAAAGATGCTGAGACTCACGTTTACAAACCTGAGATTCTGTGTCAGAAAAAAAAAAGGATTTGGAGCGATGAGATAAAAAAAAAAAAAGTTTTTAGTTTTAATCGCAGCGTTGGTGGATTCGACCTCGGCTGCCTGGGTTCTGACCATGTTTCCTCACGTTGGTCGGTTTCACTTTGGGTTTTTTTGTGTGTGATTTGGATTCTCCTGCTTTGTTGTTTAGTTTGCGAATCAAAAACAAGTTTTTCTTCTTGTTTAAATTGAAGCCAGTCGTGGATTTGCCTCTGGGCCATTTTATTTCTGGAGCAACTTAAATGTCCCAGCAGGACAAATGTACCTGAAGGGGCCACAGGCCCTGAACAGCAGACAAGCTGTCTCTCTATCAAAGCTGCATGAAGCCGAACATGACTCAGTGAGAGATGGCGTGCAGACAGTCTGTAGAGACGGTAGCGGTGGCGTGCAGACAGTCTGTAGAGGCGGTAGAGGTGGCGTGCAGACAGTCTGTAGAGGTGGCGTGCAGACAGTCGGTAGAGGTGGCGTGCAGACAGTCTGTAGAGGTGGCGTGCAGACAGTCTGTAGAGGTGGCGTGCAGACAGTCTGTAGAGGTGGCGTGCAGACAGTCTGTAGAGGTGGCGTGCAGACAGTCTGTAGAGGTGGCGTGCAGACAGTCTGTAGAGGTGGCGTGCAGACAGTCTGTAGAGGTGGCGTGCAGAGACACCCCGGAACATTCTGGAGGTTTTCAGGAGGTTCGAGTGTGAAACATACTGAACACACTTTAATAAATCAAAGTTTCAGGGACCGCTGTTCATAACGGCGCCTTTATGACGCGGATGAATGTGAAGACAGCGCGGCACGGCGGGAGGTCGACGTCACGTTGGCGTGAAGACACTTTTACAGTCTCGTCCTTTTGACGGTTCATTTAGAGCTTTTTAGGATTTCCTTCCTCAGTTTGGAGTTTCCCTCTTTGTGGGTTTTCATATTTTCTCCCCCCGCCGCCAAACGGCGAGATGATGGATCTTTAAACTTTACGTCTCTGCTCTCGGTGCGTCCGTGGCGTTCGGAGGAGGGAGGGAACCTCCAGTTCTGCTGCTGACCGCTGCAAAAAGACACAATTAGGAGCCAGCAGGCGGACTGCTGTCGGGACATTATCTTCTGCTTTTTGTCTTTCAGGTTTCATGTTTGATTATCTCCTCCGCCAACAAACTTTAAGTGGACCACCCAGCCGGGCTCCAATTATAACTCCACAACACTCGGGCTCTTCTTGTTCCTCGTCGCTGCCGATGCCTCAAAGGAGGGAATTACAAGTGGACACCTGTCAATCTCCTTAATTAACAATGATCTGAAAGTGTATAGAGCTCCGGTCTGCGCCGCAACAAAAGCCAACAAAGGATTACCGCTTTAAATCCTTAAAACACGCTGCGTCCAACCGCATGAACGCCGGGATTACAACCGCGCTAAACAACTAAACGTCCCTCTCCGCCCTCTTTTCAATTAGCTCAGCGACTATTTGACTCAGCTCCCGTCCAGCCGGGCTCAGGGCCCGGCGCAGACGCGGGACAGTAACTTTTTTCTTTTCTTTCTTTCTGCGGGTCGGACAAAGACGCCAGACGGAAGCACAAAAACAAACGTCATCTGTTTCGCTGCGATCAGAAAGCACCAAACTGATTCAAACCTCTGCGTGAAAGGAAACTAGTCAGGCAGGATTTAAAACATCAGCGGATAATCAAACGACCAAGATGTTCAAGGAGCAAAATGTTTTGGTTTCATTTGGACGGCGTGCAGGAGTTCACCTGCGTCGGAGATTTGAAGCTTCTGTCCGTTTGGATCGCGTCAATAATTCAAAGTTACACAGATGCATCTTTTAAAAACATGGTGTCAGACATTTCAGCAGACGGCTGCGATCGAAGGCCGGCCGGCCGTTGGCGTGGCGTCGACTCGCGTCACCTCGTGACCTCCAAAAAAAAGTGGCGGTACGGTGGCGTGGGATGTTTTCAGCTGTCTGAGGTCCAAGCTGCACAGTTTCACGATAAATAAATGTGATCAGAGCGAAGGGCATCATGAAGATGTGAGACACTGATGAGGAGGGGGAGGTCCTGGTCCTGGTCCTGACTGAGCAGGACCAGGACCAGGACCAGGACCAGGACTCTTTGGCTCTCAAAGACGAGTCAATTGAGAATCTGTTCCTGACTCAAAAAGATTTTGGGCTCTTAACTCCATCAGACTCCAGTCTTCTGTTCCACTACATTTCTTGCTGCTGCGTTAGCTTTAGCATTTAGCACACAGAAGATTTTTGTAAGTAAAGAAGCTATCTAAAATCTCAGAAGACCCCCACCCCCCCCCCACCCCAGGACTCGATGAGCGCCGCTGCTTTAACGTTTGGAACATTTTGAAAACCTTTAGTATCGATGGAAGAATCAGGAAGTTTGTCGGGATAAATTAAACTCCTTCAATGCATCTGTGTTTGGTTTCATTGCAGCTGTGCACGAACTGATTCTCAAATATGCTCAACATTCAATTAATGTGGAACTCCAATCAAAGGATCGGCCCAAAACAACACCGAACACGTTAATACGGGTCTTTAGAGATCACTATTCAAATCACATCGAGTTTTTCAGAAAAAATAAAAAATTAAGTATCACAAAAATGTGCAATGCATTTCACTATGTTCCACTCAGCTCTTTATATCAAACGCAGCTATTCAGGCTGCAAACCTGGAGCCGCTTTCTCTCTAATCCCTCCGTCCTTGATCTCATTCACACGGGGAACAGACATTTATCGAGATATCAAACACAGGATTATGAGTTCACTCAAAGACGATTAGGAAGAATACGGAGATATTGTTCGGCCCTCTAAATACCTTCCCACCTACTACACTAAAGGTTTGTGTTAAAGTATCTCATGCATCCTTTCACAGATGGATCTGTAGAGGTTGAAGTGTCAGAAGAAGAAGAAGAAACAGACGGAGATGTTTGAGTGAATGGATGACACGGGAGAAGAAACGACAAGCGATGCGAATCGGTTTGTTCAGAAGTTTAAAGAAGCTGTGCAGAAAAGTTTGATCAGAAGACAGAGAGAGAGAGAGAGAGAGAGAGAGAGAGAGAGAGAGAGAGAGACAGAGAGAGAGAGAGAGAGTGGAGGAACTATTCTCTCCAAGGACGCACGTGTTCCGCCGCTCTTTGTGGCTCCACGCCGCGCTCGCAGCTTTTGTCTGCGCTTGTTATTCTCGAGTGGCCGCCGAGTTCGGAGGATTATCAGCCGCCGGACGAATCGGTTACTTTTGCTGCCCTGGGTAAAATTCGGTGTGTCAAGACAATAATGGCCACCAGCAGAGACTCTCTCCCCCCCCCCCCCCCCCCCCCCAGGCGGGTTATTAAACACCAGCTGGTCCGGCCGCGGTGCACAAAGCCCGGCCATGGCGTTCAGAGGCAGCGTGTTGACACATCACCGCAGGAGGTAGCAGCGTCGTCAAAGGGGGAAGTTAACTTTGGTTTCAACCCTCTTCAGAGCGCATCCCACAGCCCAATCACCCCCCCTCCCCCCCCCCCTGCATGCTTTTATCAGAGGGGGCCACTGTGTCCAGCCGAGCCACTCGACAGTCTCATTACCGGCTCAGGTCTCCCACAACGCTAATCAGCAAACCCCCCCTCCCCCCCCCCCCTCCACAAAGCCTGCAGTGATTACTGGCCGAGCGGAGGATTGGCTCAGAGAAAGTGTCGTCTGGACACAAAGGCGAGCGGTGGCCTCCTGCAGCAGGATAAGGCCTACTTCACCGGGCATCACATTCCTCAAGGCCGCAACATTTCATCTGCAAGTCGGGATTCATCAGCGCTCAGCAAAACCAGGTCACATATTAAAACTGTCTGAGGAGTTTCATCAACACTCCTCAACGTTGTTTTATTCCAAAAACCCTGAGAGTCATTTCGAGGGCGAGCGGCGGGGTTTGAAAACTCGACTCCTGGACTTTCTGCCGCCTGGTAAAGTTTCCACACGAGGCGGAGAAAGCAGGAAACGTTCTCGATCATGAATGGAGAGCGAGCAGGCGCACACGGCCGCTGAGCCACTGGTGCAATCTTTGTGCACGTAATGCAGCGACTTCGTATCGTTTCTGCACGCCAGCACGCCGTTTACGCAGAGGCAAACAAACCTGACAGTCCCCTGCATGCCACGTGGTCGATGTAATATATAGGATAAAGATATTAAACAGGATATGCATGCTGGCTGTCCACACTGCGTCTGTGAAATTCTTTGCTTGTAATAGAGACTTTTGATGCTTTTATTTTGAAGGGGGACGATACGGTGAGCCTCGAGTCACACTTCAACATTTCACAGATATCACTGAAGCATCGTTAGCATCGTCCACTTTGAACAACAAGCTAACGAGATCCGCGTCGTGCTCTGGGCTGTAACGCCATCATGATGCAGTGTCACTTCCTGTTGTGTCACTTCCTGTCGTAGTGCTGCGGTCTTGACTTAGGTTAGCTGGTTGTTTTGATGCGACGCTTTCCTGGGATTAAGTTGTTGGAATATCGAATTCTCGTCAATGAAAGAGCGACGAGGAAAACCCTTCGACATTACCCATCATGCACTGAGGATGAAATTGAAGGTTTGTGAACAGAAAACAATCCGATCAGAAATCTGATAAACCTGATGGGATGAAAACCGCCCTGAATCAAACAAGCGGGAGAATTAAACACGGTAAAGCTCCCTCTCTGTACAAGTCATAATTTCCCGCAATGAACACGGACGCGACGGAGGGAGTGAAAAGAAGCGACTGTCCTGGAGCGCTAATTGTGGCGTTTAACAGTGAGGACGAGCAGAGGTGCTGCCGCCATCCACAGGAGCCAAAAACCCCCATTTGCATCAAGTGCCACCAGAATAGCAGCGACTCCCCCGCACGCCATCAGTGGGCAGATGAGATTGTTCATCGACTTGCAAATTGGCACATCAAAGTCAAACTGGAGGAGAGCTGGCAGAGGAGCGCGGGGCCGAGGCCCGGGCGAGCACGCGGCGTGATTAGGAGCCGGGGAAGAGATTCTGCCTCCGTATGTGACGAGCCCTTCAAACCAACCCTCACATCATGAAGCAAACGCACACATTTAATTATCTGATCTAAATTATGCGTTTTGTTAGAGAGCGGCGGCGCGGCAGCCGAGGAGACAGAGTGTTCGGCTTTATCGGACATAAACGATAAACGGTGGTGTGAATACCTTCACGGAAACTTCTGATCGGCCTGGAAGAATCAACGACGGAGAAACACGAATGATGGAGACAGACGAGAGGAGGGAGGTTGCTTTTTTTTTTTTTAAAGGCAGAATGTGTGTGTGAGTCCTGACTGTCTACAGTGAGGGAGAAGCTGGAGTCCTGCTGGCTGTGTTGTTGTCAGAGCTGTGTCAGTTTACATGACGCTACCAGTGAAATAGGAGCGCTAACATTAGCATGCTAACACAAAAACACAGGACACAGGTGATTGAAGCTACCAGCTAGCTACAGAGCGCTAACATCAGTATGCTAACACAACAACGCAGGACACACAGGTGATTGAAGCTACCAGCTAACTACAGAGCACTAACATTAGCATGCTAACACAACAACGCAGGACACACAGGTGATTGAAGCTACCAGCTAACTACAGAGCTCTTGAATTTCCCTCGGGATCAATAAAGTATCTATCTATCTATCTATCTATCTATCTATCTATCTATCTATCTATCTATCTAACATTAGCATGCTAACAACAATGCAGGACACAGGTGATTGAAGCTACCAGCTAACTACAGAGCGCTAACATCAGTATGCTAACACAACAACGCAGGACACACAGGTGATTGAAGCTACCAGCTAACTACAGAGCACTAACATTAGCATGCTAACACAACAACGCAGGACACACAGGTGATTGAAGCTACCAGCTAACTACAGAGCTCTTGAATTTCCCTCGGGATCAATAAAGTATCTATCTATCTATCTATCTATCTATCTATCTATCTATCTATCTAACATTAGCATGCTAACAACAATGCAGGACACAGGTGATTGAAGCTACCAGCTAACTACAGAGCGCTAACATCAGTATGCTAACACAACAACGCAGGACACAGGTGATTGAAGCTACCAGCTAACTACAGAGCGCTAACATTAGCATGCTAACAACGCAGGACACATAGGTGATTGAAGCTACCAGCTAACTATAGAGCACTAACATTAGCATGCTAACAACAACGCAGGACACATAGGTGATTGAAGCTACCAGCTAACTACAGAGCACTAACATTAGCATGCTAACACAACAACGCAGGACACAGGTGATTGAAGCTACCAGCTAACTACAGAGCGCTAACATTAGCATGCTAACAACAACGCAGGACACATAGGTGATTGAAGCTACCAGCTAACTGCAGAGCGCTAACATCAGTATGCTAACACAACAACGCAGGACAGAAGTGATTGAAGCTACCAGCTAACTACAGAGCGCTAACATTAGCATGCTAACACAACAGGTGATCGCAGATCGAGGAAAGAGGTACCAACAGGGACAAATAAAGTAACCTGAAGGGTTAACGTTGCGTCATAACAAAATAAAGTCGTTGATCTGTTGTTTTTGCAAAGCGTCTCGAGGTAACAGAGAATTCATTTAACTTTTTCAGTTTGTTTGTTTTGCGTCAGGACTTTTCAACAGGAACTTTAACATTAAATTCTGATGTAGATTTGATGCTTTCACAGATCTGTCGAGGTCCAACAATGACTCTGACGACGTGTTTAAGCAGAAGGAACAACAGCTTGAGGAAGTGTACAGACTATCACCACCACTCTGTGTGAGACACGAGGCTGCAGCTCTCAATCCAACCATTCAACATCTTCAACATCTTTTGAAGGTCAAACTCGACTTGTTTGTGACAAACGTGTTGAAAATCGATGCTGAAGACGTAAAGTTCTCTTTGAACTTTTTGAAAAGATGACGAAACAACCTGGGAATTAACGAGCCGTTGTTGTCGAATGCTCTATAAAAAAAAATAAAAATAAGATTTGGGGAGATTTTTATGCCTTCATTTTAGAGACGGACGAAGGAGAAAGGGCTTCAGCAACACGTACGAGAAGGCGAACCACAATTACACCATCAGTTTGAGCCGTTTGTCCCCCAGAAGTATTTTCTACAGTTTATGTTTTATGCACCCGGCTCGTGTGTGTAGGTGTGTGTCTCTTACGTGGGTAAGTCTGGTGTCCACCATGCTGACGGTAGCCTCCTTGCTGGTAGCTGTTCGGTGGCGGGGCGCTGCTGTACTGTCCTCCGCCATGATGGTTTCTGTTCATACTGTGACTGATGGGAGAGAAGAAGAAGTTTTACTGTGACTGATCCATCAAGACGGTTTTTTGTGCAGCACTTTTTATATAACAGTGATGAAGCAAAAAAACTGTTTGATATATAAAATCAATAAGGAAGCAAAAAGGGCCATAAAAAGAAGAAGCTGATAAAGGAGGTGAGAAAATATGAAAAGTCACGACGGGGGGGGGAAATAAAGACTCTCTCACTCTCTCTCTCTCTCTCTCTCTCTCTCTCTCGTTGTGTGAAGAGTCTCATCAACAGAAAAAATCCTTTCAGCATCAAACCACATGTGAGAGCAGCCTTGGTTAGCTCAGGATGCATAGGACTCTACCTTCACATTTAATGTGTGCAGATAAAAACATTGTGCCGGGGCCGCCGTCCTGTCACGTGACTGGATGAACTGGCGGCCGCGCTCGCACATCCCGTCCTCCCACAGAGGCGGTAACCATTTAAAATCACAGCGACATAAAAAAAGGTTTTTGTGCTCGCTCGCTCGCCCGCGTCGCAGCACCTGCCCGTTTGGCCCCGTCGAGGAACATGACTGCCTGAATTAACGACTCAGTTCAGACAGAAACAGGAAAAAAAAAAAAATGCTCTTTTTTCAATTCTGTGCATAATTAATTCCCAAACACGCCACAGTCGGACCGAGCCAGATGTTCAATTATTCACATTTCCTTAATGATAATATCAACGTGTGGAGGAGAGAGCTTAGATCATAATCAAGCATGGCTGGTTAATGGTGATGTTAGTGTGTGTGTGTGTGCGTGCGTGTGTGTGTGTGCGTGTGTGTGTGTGTGAGGGGGGGGGGGGCAAACAAACATTTAAACACATTTTCCATTTTAAAATACTGTAATCCTCTCAGATACTGAGTCACTCTGTGAGAATCAGCACGCATTGTTCATCCCTGCTGCTGTGACACGACACACGCCCGAGACGCAGGTGTGTGCGTGTGTGTGTGTGTGTGTGTGTGTGTGTTACATTCAGAGGTTAAGGCCCGTTTATTTAGCCGTTAAAAAACAGCCGCGGCACGGGGCTGGTGACATCATTTCCTCCGAGTGTTTGAAAAGCTGCTGATGAAGTAAAAGTGTCGACAGTCCTGATATCACTGAACCTTGACCTCTGTGTCAGAGGGCGTGGTCATTATACGTGCATTAGTGTAGACATGTCAGTGTGAGGGGGAGTCGGTGCCTTGCTCAGGGGCGCCTCGGCAGCTAGCAGACTTGAACCAGCAACTCTCCGGTTCTCCAGACTGAGCTCCTGATACAGCTGTTTATATTTCTTCATTCTTTTCATCGCTACATCAAACACGACATTTAAAAGAATTTCAGCCCTTCAGCGCCCTCTGCAGACTCATCCTGGGATTTCTCCAAACGCACGTTTACGTCGTGATCTGAAAGTCTGGACGATGGATTTCTGAGAGAGAGCAAAAAAAAAATCAAAATCAAAAGGGAAGTTACCCCAGAGCGCGGAAACCGGACTGATCCAGGTGAGCCTGCTGCCTGTTCGGGTTGAAGCCAAGTTGGGGTCTCCATGATCCCCTGTTCCCCCTCTCCCAGTCCCCTGGCTTCAGGACCTTATTGGGCATCCTGGAAGAAAAAAATACACACAATAAACAAACAAAAAAAACTTCCAAGAATCAAACACTTTTTAAAAACAAGAACGAGGTTTAACTTGTCAGATTGACAGCTTTGTTTCTGCTCCCTCTCTTCACTCTGAAGCCGTTTTCAGTAAAGGGAGTAAAAAGGACGAAGCAGCAGAAACGTTCAGCTGGTCCTGTTCACACGTGCAGCTCTTCCCTGGAAGTATCAGGAGTTTTCTGCACGTGTGAACGCCTCACACTCGGGACGCTCGTGACGGTTTCACGTGTGAAATGAGATCTTTTAGTTAAAATGTATTTAATATACAAAGGGAAGCCGAATCCTTATGAACTACACTTCAAACGTTCAATTCTCCGTCTTCGTCTACTCTGACAGTCTGAAGCTGTTTGGATCCAACTGGAAACTTTCAAACAATGCCACGACAGACTGTACATTCGCTCTCCTGGTTTGGAGCCTCCGACGAGGTCAGAACGCGCCGATTAACACGCAGTTGATTCCATCGCTTTGTTGAAGAGAGACGAAAACGGTCTTCAATGACGACGGACGTGAAAAGGAAAAGAATTTCACACTTGAAAAAAAAAAAAAAAAAAAAAAAAAACCGGAGGAGAAGTGACGTTGTTGAAGAAAAAAAAAAAAAAAAACATTCCTGACATGATAAATAAAGTGGAACAAAAGAAAGAAGCCTCACTTAGCTCCGGGGAGGAGGACCGCCTTGAACACAAAGTCATCTGCGAAATGCGGATCCTTGAACTTCACCCTGCGAAGAGAAAAGAGAAAATCACTTTCAATTAAAAAGAACAGAGCGGCGTCCATTAGCTCATGTGTTTTTATTATCTCGTCTTCGCCGGCGACATTCTCCGTTTGTGGAGTCGCACGTGATGAAGTGTTGTCGTTCTCTTCTCAACCTGCCGGGCTCTACTTCACCCCGTCAGTGTTTGTCTGAACAGGAATGTTGTTTCACCCTGGGAGGATGGCAGCACAGGTGTGTGTGTGTGTGTGCTGAAACACACCGGCTGAGTGTGTGTGTGTGGATGGACATCAGTGAGACTTGTGTGTGTGTGTTTTATTGGTATATTTAGACAAATTGGATTCCTTTGGGACGGAGTATCAGCCTTCACTCCAGCCCTCGTCGATGTCGTTTACACACTCGGGCTGCGCTCCAAATATGACATGGCCGCGTGCAAACACACGTGTGGCTGCAAAGCTGTGATGACGGTTTTTAAAGACGATCGTCACAGCTCTGGGAATTAAATGTTTCTGTGTGCTTCCAGGATGTGTTCATTTGTAGGATCCTTAATATGTCACACACACACACACACACACACACACACCTTACAAACAGACAACGCTCTTTAAGGAAGTTTTCACAGGACTTCTTTAAGTCTTGTGATGAGAGTCTGTCTCTTGCGTTACGTGGTTCCGGACCACTTCGGCTCCATTCACGACACGCACAGAGTCTATTCTGAGCGAGACAAAGACCCGTGTTTCTGCAGGAGACGGGATGGTTTTTTTTTTTTTCTTACCCGATGGCGCTGCACTGGGAAACGTCCCGCTGCGTGGGGATGGGCGACACCACCGTCCTGAAGAAGAAAAAGGTGGAAAAAGAGGGAGGAGTGAACAAAAGAGTTCAGAGTCGACTCCCAGAGCCAGTTCTCCCTCAGCAGGTCGGAGCGATGAGCGTGAAGATGGTTGGAGTGTAAAGAGAGTAAAGCAGCTGTTTCCTTACTTATCTGGTAGAATAGGGTCGTCATCAAGATCTAATGTACCTTGGATTCCGTGGCACAGCTCTGCAGGGATCTCAGTGCTCTGATGGAGAGAGAGGCACAGTTCAACGTGTGACACGACTCTTAAAGACGTCTCACGTCTAAAGTCAAATAAACCTTAAAGGAGCAGTACGTCACTCTGCCCCCTAGTGTTTAAAATGTGTACTGCAGTCTAAACTCTAATCATCACAGAGAGCTGGCTCCGCCCCCTCCTCTCACACAGGTCAGCATGCGGTGGTCACTGTAGCTTCAGTGTTTAGCCAGCTCTGCATGTGGTGGAAACTGTAGCGTCAGTGTTTAGCCAGCTCTGCATGTGGTGGACACTGTAGCTTCAGTGTTTAGCCAGCTCTGCATGTGGTGGAAACTGTAGCTTCAGTGTTTAGCCAGCTCTGCATGTGGTGGACACTGTAGCTTCAGTGTCTAGCCAGCTCTGCATGTGGTGGACACTGTAGCTTCAGTGTTTAGCCAGCTCTGCATGTGGTGGACACTGTAGCTTCAGTGTTTAGCCAGCTCTGCATGTGGTGGACACTGTAGCTTCAGTGTTTAGCCAGCTCTGCATGTGGTGGACACTGTAGCTTCAGTGTTTAGCCAGCTCTGCATGTGTCTGTAAAGCTTTCTGCGTTCTAACCTCTCTCCATGTTTCATCTCCAACATTGATCCTAGTTTGAGCAGCTTTCTGCTGCTGGAGCTTATTAGCCCGTCCTGCGTCTGGATTTTGTTTTGGTTGACTCGGGTCGTGTCTGGATGGGACGCTGGCGTGTTGCCATGTTGAGTGAATAACAGTTTGATAACGTAAAAAGTAAAAGTAAAGTATTGTGTGGGTGTTGCCTTGTTTAACGTTAACCTCATCAGTTGTACGTTTGAAGTTAATCAAAGATGAATTCATGCAGCACATCAAAAACACGACGCCATCTGTAGGATGACGCGGCAAAAAAAATGCAGATTTTTAATTTAATGTGAGAGCTTGATGCAGTGAACCACAGAAGAAGAAGACTATGATTACAGACGTGTGGTGGCGAAGCAGCTGACTGTATGCGGGGGGGGGGGGGGGGCCCTCAGCTGCATGATGCTTAAAACTGAAGATACACCAACTCCAAGTGTAACTACAGTGAAACTTTACAACACGTGTTTAACAGGTAGATTTGTTGTTTTACCTCATGAGATTCGGTGCGGTAGAGTTCGTGGATGAAGTCGAAGAGAGGGTGACTCTTCCCGAGGAATAACAAGTCGCTTCCCAGACTGTTTCTTTTTACTGCAACAGAGAGAAGACGGCAGCTGTGATCATCAGCGCTCAGACTGGAGATTACAACCGGATCGCACACAAGCAGCCACGAGGAGGCTGCGTCTGAGCTCACAGTGTTCACACGGCTGGTGCATCAGATCAATACGGATAGATGATTAAAAAAGAACAAATGAAGACGCTTTTTAAGAGCATTACAAATCCTGTTTTTGGAAAGGTGTTTGCAGCGTCCAACTATCGCAGGAAGTAACAACAAAAACAAACAGCCCTGCACACTTATCTTGCTCGATATCAATTTGTCAAAAATGTTTCGTGTTTACGATACAAGTCAACATGCTTCCTTTAATGAATCTTCATGATGCATCACGTCCTCAGTGTTTCTTCTCTACAGGCTACAACAGCAAGATACAGGCGGTATCTGGACTGCTCCGTCTGCTTGGTGTGAATGGGATGAGTTACGTCTGATTGTCGTGTCACCGTACTGAAGCATCAGCTCTTTACTAAACCTTTTAGCGTCTCACGAAGAGCACCGCTCATTTACTTATTGTTTAAACATTGATCAGGTGGAGGCTGATGATTCGTTTCACCACTCGTTAAACCTGACAATACTATAAATATTCAAACTTGTCAACGTTACACCTCCTTCCATCCTGCTGTAGAAAGTCGGTTAATTAGCTTTACATAACGTGCATGACTCACCTTCCTCAGATGTGAGGTCGGGGTAGACGTCAGCCAGAGCCGCCCACAGCCGACGTTCATCCACGAAGGGCAACAAGGCCACGCCTTCAAAAAAAAAAAAAAGGCATCAATACAGAAACATGTGAGTGTAGTTCATGTGAGTTCAAGTTTGTGGAAAATAACAGCGAAAAGCCGTCCTGCAGGGTCACATGTTGAGAGATGTCTCACCTTGCCAGGCGTATTTCTTGCCGTTGAGATCGATGGCGAAGTCATCGGGGTAGAAGTCGATGATGGAGGAGTCCTGCGTGAAAAGAAGACGAAGGACTTGAAAACTACAACACACAAAAGCTGAGGAAAATCATTTCAGACCAAGGCTGCCCGCTCTGGAAGAAGTTTGATTCTGTAGCAGATATTTGACCTTTATTTTATTTTTATTTTTTTTCCAAGCGTTGATCATTTGTTCTCGCTTCACACGACACTCACCGGACTGCTCATGAGAGTTCGCCACGTTGAAGGCAGGAAGTTACCGCTGGCAGCAGGAAACACTCCCATCAGCTGCTCCAGGGGCTTGAACTGGACACAAACATTGATCACACAGTCAGTCAGGTTGTTTTTTTTTT
>NC_136691.1:1242059-1262059 GCF_947650265.1 Symphodus melops
CCTCGGAGCGGCCCGCGGGGAGCGCCGGCTCCTGAGAGGAAAGTCGCCATGAATACCAATTTAGCCCCGTGGATTTAGCAGCTCTGACAAGTGCGTCACAGAGGAATTTACTCGAATATTTCCTGCTTTCCATATTAATCACGTGCAGAAGGAGGTGGGAGCTACTTAGCAGAGGGGTTAGAGTGTGTGTGTGTGTGTGTGTGTGTGTGTGTGTGCTGGGGAGGTGGTAGAGAGTTAAACAGCTTGTGCTGCAGCTCGCTGGCATTAATGAGCTTCTGCTTGTGTTTGTTAACACTTTGTTCGCCGCCTGAAGCCGCTCAGCGTCGGCTGAACCGAAAACATCCCGTTAATGCTGAATTTATCCGACTTTAATATTTCCAAGACAAAAAAACAAGAACGATTTTAAACAACAACCGAAGAATCAGAGATGCAAAAATACTAAACATCAAATGTGAAATTAATCAACGATATAAAAATCGATTATTGGGGATTTATTGTAGCTTTCTTTCCCTCGTTGATAAATTTAAAAACAGCAGAAGTTTCACAGCAGCCAATCAGAGGCCGTGTCTAAAAAGCCCGTCATTTGATTGGTTGACGATGACAGATGGTCGACTTTGATGGTGATGTCGAGGACGTTGACATGACACAGCCAATCGTTTCAACGAGGACGAAGACGAACTGGGAAAAAAAAGGGCGGGGGGGGGGGGGGGGGGGGGGGCGGTTAACGAAGGAGGATGTCCGGCGGGTCGGTAACGATGAGGCGGCGTTACACGCTGACACGATCCACACAAGCAGCATCAATATTTCTCTAAACGTGGCGTGTTTTGCGTTTGCTGCTATCACACAGGAAGTGACAAGTCTTTCGCCCAATCAACAGTCTCCAGTGTGTCGAGCTCCGCCCTTCACTGTCAGATTAAAACCCCGACAGGAGAGCTGTAATTTTGTTGTTTATTTTGAGAGTGGAAACGCCAATAAAGGCGCCGCGAAACCAAAACGATTCATCGACACCATTTCTATCTGTCATACAGGAACAAACAGCAGCTGAGCCCGACCTCCACACTGACTCCGCCCACTCCGCCTGTAAGGGGTTTACCTGACGTTGTCTTCGGGCTCCGGCTCGCTGTCGCTGTCCTCCGCTTTCCTCTTCACCCCCCTGCTGTCGGAGCCGTCGCTCGGACCTGCAGACGACTGAGTCCCAAAAAAAACACAACAAGCGAGAAGCCGATGAGAAGAAAAATAAACAAGAATCTACAGATTATATATTTCTGTTCGTCTCCTCAGTGAGGCTGCGTGCATATTTAATAAATGTGTTTGTTATCTCTGAAGGCTGTTCTATGTTTGCATGCCTGTTTTCACTGCTTGAAGAAAAAAAAAAAATGCCGACCTGACCGTAACCTTCCTCTTCCCAGAAGCCTTTGTGCCTCTTTCATTCATGTGTTAATGTACGGCGGCCTATTGTGGCTAAAACTGAACACGGGCCGCTCTCAGCCCTGAGACGTCGTCCACATTCACAACTTCTAATAAACACGAGACGTTTAACATGACGCTCATAGATCTGAGATCATTATTCTTGGTTAGTTTTTTTTCGTATAGCTGCACTTAAAGCTCTTGAATTGTCCCTGAAACAGGGGATTAATAAAGTTATGGGAATTGAATTAAACTGCAAAAAGAAAAGCTTTGGTCAGGGGTGAAGCTCTGATTTTTAATAATCCTACCTGCACAGGATGAGTTATTTAACGCTCCACTAACATTAACCCTACACACACACTCGTTGAGGACGCTCATTCACTACCACTCTGGTCAATGAGTGTGATTTCACAGCGAGGAGCGTGTTCCGTTTCCGAGTCAGAGCAGAAAGATTCGGCTGGGACAGGAAGTCGGAACAACGAAGCTGCACGTTTTTCCTCTTTATTCTCCTTTGATTTATGCACAGCTGCAAAGACGCTCCAGGAAAGGATCCGTCATGGCAGGGAGCGCGCCCTCCGACCGAGCCGAGTTTGTGTTTGAGTCGGGGGGGGGGATGTCAAAACCTTGTGTGGAGTCGGAGGCTGATTTTCAACATGAACGCAGCCTCCATGTTTCCTTCATGTGTGAAGATACGATGAGGTCGATGATATATTTTCAGATTGCTCCCTACAAGGTTTTTCCTAAAACTCATCTTTTACGATGTGTAACCAGTGTGTGACCATGAACTCACATTCCCTCCGTTCTTCATCATGGCCTTCATCGACTGAGCTGCATCCTGGAGAGGAAGCAAAACGGTGATCACATGACTTCAGAGGTCGATTCTCCCGTTAGGCAGAAACTCGTCTTCAGTTTACCTTGTTGGACTGCATCCTCATGTCGTACGCCTGGTGTCGAGCGTTCTGGACCGCCTCGGGTCGGTCTCTTCTCCCCAACGCCTGAGGGGCAAACTGGCCCGAGGTCAGGTAGGCGGGGCCTCGCTGCTCGGCCTGTCGTAAACAGACGGGGGGGGGGGGCGCACTTTTAATCCTCACTTCTGTCTGCACAGGTTGAACAGGGTTAAAAAAAAAAACACACTTACTTTCATTCTCTTTTTCTTCTCTTTATTTCTCCTCTTGAAGCTTTCCTGAAAGAAGCGAAAAGACGTCATCAGAAACACGAAACGATCATCAGGGTCGACCTGACGGCGCCGAGCTGAGTCCAAAGTGTCGACCAAACGACAAGCAGAGTTTAAAAATCAGCATCTGGACTCTCTCTCTCTCAAACATTTATTTCATTCGCTAACTTAGAACCTTTTATTCATTTACTTAAAATGAGTCCACGCACATTTGATGTTTTTTTTTTTTTTTTGGAAATGCATCTTTAAAAATCTTCCTCCTGTTAGTTTGCACCGTAGCTCAGAGAGAGAGAGAGAGAGAGAGAGAGAGAGAGAGAGACAGAGAGACAGAGAGAGAGAGAGACAGAGAGAGAGAGACAGAGAGAGAGAGAAAGAGAGAGAAAGAGAGAGAGAAAGAGAGAGAGAAAGAGAAGGAGAGAGAGACAGAGAGAGAGAGAGAGAGAGACAGAGAGAGAGAGACAGAGAGAGAAAGAGAGAGAGAAAGAGAGAGAGAGAGAGAGAGAAAGAGAGAGAGAGAGAGATTTTCTGTACGTTCAGCACATCAGACTTCGATTTAAAGAAATCTTACGTCGTCCTCTTTGCGCTTCTTGAAGATGTTGTCCTCGGCCACGCCCACAGCCTGCATGATCAACTCCACCCGCTCCAGGTTGACGAAGCCGTTCTCCGTCAGGTAGCCCTACGGTGAGAAAATTAATAAAATAAAATAAATACAGGCACCGACGCAGAGTGTCAGAGGGACTTTAAATATTCATAAAACAAAAGTTCAAACTCAAAGTGCGGGTTCTACTCACTCCTGTTTTGTGCACGACGTCTTTGTAGATGTTGACGAGCCGATCGATCGCCCCCTCTCTGCAAGGAGACACAACACAAGAAGAGTTACAAGTCACATGGAGACGTCCGACACTTCATCAGCTAACCCGAGCATTCAGAGCTGGGATTTTATTTAACGAAGAAAAAACACTAAAGACAAAGACAAGGAGTCTGAGCTTCGCCCCCAGATTCATTAGGATCCGAGCTGGATGTGAGAGTGAAGTGTTGGCAGGTTTACCGTCACTGTGAAAGGGAGCATTCAGACTGTATGTGCACAAAGAAAACACCTGCACGACTGCAAGGAAAAAACTCTGTCCTGCAATTAACCTCGTCTTTGTCTGGCTTAACGACGTCTCCAGGCTCCGTTTAAGGTCAAGGCTGGAATAATGGAGCAGGCAAACATGAGCTACTCAGCGTGTCGGAGGTAGTCGAGGTTTTCGTACTTAAAGGAGAAATATTTAACGCTCTCTTCCTCTGTGATCATGAAGGAAACATTGTGCGTCCTCCTTTCTGACTTTAGATTCTGGGTTTAGTCGGCGGACGGCGCTTTTCCGGACACTCACCTGATTTCTAAGGACGGCAGGTGAGGCAGGAAGTCGTTTCCCACAAAGAAGCACATGAAGACCCAGTCGTCCACGCTGCGCTCAAAGTCGAAGGGAAACGGCAGACTGGCCATGGTCAGCTCTTTTTCCAGGTACTGACGACATGAAGGAGAAAAGATAAGATGATCCTTTATTCATCTCACAAACGGAGACATGTATCATTTATCCGTTTGGTGCTTGTGATTCTAAAGGGGGAACTTTACTGTCGATGCAGCGATTGTGAAAATCAGGACTCATAACGACTGTTTGTTTGTTTTTCTACAAATAAAAATGGCCGTCCTACCTCCCGCAGCACACACAGCCTGATGAAGATGAACTCCTGTTCAGACACCGGCACCGAGCCTGCAAACTCATCATGCTGAAAACCAAGAAGAACGCCACATGGCAGATTTACAAAACAGTGAAACCTTTCACGAGCCTGATGTGGCAGCACAGGTGAAGGCTGGACGCATTTAGTGTTGCAAAAGTCAGCAAGACACAAACGATTCATTCTTACGTCCGTCCACTCAAATGTTCATTTAAGCACAAATCTGCTTCTCTCTAAATTTATATACGAGACCTGTGGGGAATTTGGTCACCGTGGTTTTGTCCTTTTTTTAAAATGAGTGCTCGGGATGGAGCGTGAACATGAAGAAAACAGCCCATAAGGACGTTTGGGAAAAGGGGGAGGCACCTTTACAATAAAGGTCTCTGATTGGCTGAACAGCAACATGAATCTTAGTGGATCAAACCTGATTTCTTTTTTTGTCAGAATAAATCGTTATTCCAAGTGTTTAAGACAAACAGAAAGACTGAGCGCTCACCTCTCCCTGTTTCTCTCTGGGCGTCCCCTGACAGTCTTTGATCTCGTGACCTATCTGTCCGCAGAGGGCACAGGGGCGGGGCTTGTTGGGCTTGAACTCCTCTCTGATGATGGTGAAGTTTGGCTCGTGGGTGGCCAGGCCGAGCATGATCAGGTCAGCTGTTAAGAGCGAGCGAGAGAGAGAGAGAGAGAGAGAGAGAGAGAGAGAGAGAGGTTTTCACACAATGACACATGACATCATCAGAGTTGTTCTTGGATCCGGCGTGTGGCGAGGAGCTTTACCGTCGGCTCCACACAGGCAGTGGTGCGTGTTGGGGTCGTGGTTGGGTTGAGCTGTGAAAGTGAAGCAGAAACACGAGTCAAGGTTTGTGTCTGTACATCAGTGTGTCATTAAAGTGAGTCTTCCTGCTGCAGGGCATGTACCCTTATTTAACCCTTTAATAAACCTCAGAGCTCTTCTATTTACCTCTCTGTCTCCTGATGTAGTCCATGATCTTGTGTTCACCTTCACCTGGGACACTGGCGTCAGACAAGATGACCTGGGTGAACATGTGACAGCAGGTCAGTGACTGTGTGGACGGACGGGATTTTGTCTGCTGCCTTTAATAAGCTTAAACTTCTTTGTGTGAACGCGGGTCAGAGGTGAGGGCAGAGGCTTTAGTACAGAGGGGGCGTGGCCTAACAGCAGTTTGTTTTGGTTTCATGCTGGAGCTCAAGGGCGACACCTACTGGATCAAACAGTCGCACATTCTTCCTTTAAAGCATTTTCCGGCTCGTGTCGTTTATATAAATATAAAAAAAAATCGGACATACTGTGATGTTCTTCCATCCGGGATCGTTGCTGATTCTGTCTGCGACGTAGTACCGTAAACACTGAGCCAGGTTGTCCATGAACTCCGTTCCCTGGAGAAGACAAGACACGTCATTCAGGAGTTGAATCTTTATGGAAGCCTCGAGACTCGTTCAGGTTTCCCTTAGTTACAGTGATGAAATCACAGTCAGGTCAGTCGAGCGAGTTTGGTCCAGATTTATAGATTTTAAAGACACAGGCGATAATCCCACCTCTTTTTATATTGGGATAACATGATATATCTTTAAACATATTGGGAGTCAAATGGCCCAAAGTAAGACCACCATTAAAACAAGTGAGTCTCCAGAGGGGAAGTCGAAGTGTCCGTCTGTCGTCAGACTTACTGGAGTGATACAGTTGCTGTCAAACCTCTCCTTGATCTCATCGGGTGGAAGATAACCTCCTGTGGGTCAAAACACAACCATGAAAGGTCACACGGCGCTTCAAGGATTACAGGTAAGCATTCATTCACTCATGGTGAGACATGAACTCACCTCTCTGGATGACCTCCTCCCGTATGCGGCTCTTCTCCTCCTGCAGTTCAACTCCTTCTTTGGAGGCACGGAAACGCCGAGAGCGCTGCTGGTTCATTTTGGCGCGAGGAGCCTGTTCGGATTACACGAGGGAGTTCATTCGACTGAGCAGCTCGTTTAACTTCTCTCAAACAAACTCCGGCTTCTGTATGTTAAAAAAAAACTCACCACGCCATCGATGGCCATGTAGAGGACTCTCCTGGGCCGTACGATGTTGAACAGACGGTCAATGTACTCAAAAATGGCGACCATCATCTCATCTTCATTTTTGGGGGCAGGTCTGGAAACAGCAGAGTTCAGAAGGTGAGTTTAAAAAGTTTACAGATTATTTCTTTCACCTCGGATTAAGGAAGATAGAAAAGAGATTAAAGCACTTCATGGTGACCTTTACATTCAAACAGTTATTGATCGGATGTCTGAATCAGTCGACAGACTTCTGATAATAATGTGACATGAACTGATGTCTGCAGTCGATTAACGCTGGCATGTAGTGCGCCTAACTCCTGATTCAGACGAGACGATTTCACTGTGCAGATCATGAATTCATGTTGTTGTTCTCGTTGTCAAACATGAGAGAAATCATGACACAAACATCGGTACTGGAATCTGCAAAATTGTTATTTCAAACATCGTTATCAGTCCTGATTTTCACAACATTTCTTTCCTGGTAATAAAAAAAAGGGCTGTCAGCAGAAAGTTTGATGATGTCTATTCAAGTCGAGTATTAAGTGAAGGGTTCCTACTTGTCTTCTGGGTGAGTGCAAGGATGAATGATCCCGTTCATATCCAGGTACAAATTGTCAAATTCCACCTCATTGGGGTTGGGCTTGGTCGTGTCGACAGGGATACGAACTCCGTTGCATTCTTTCCCCTGCGAAGAAGAAGAAATATTTCAGTGTGAAGAAATGCTTTCATTTGAAGTGTCATTAAACAGCCAACAGGTGTTTTTATTTACTGGCATAATGTTTCCAGAGGAGGTCAGAGGTCATACACATGTACACATCTTACAGACAGACAGACAGAGAGAGGAGTGTGTGGAAGGTGGCCTCTTGTCTGGGCAGGTGAAGACCAGGAGTGTGTGAGGAGTTTGTACTGTTGTTTTCTGTAAGCGGAGCGGAGTGAGGAGGACGTAGAGAACGCAAATAAAATAACACTTCCTAGAAGTGTTAGCGGAAAATCAAACCCCGGGAAAATGTTTTCCAGGCAGCACATATAGACAGAGAACATCTACTTTTACACATCAGTTAAATTTTCACTTATTAGTGGGTGTTAAAAAATTACTTCTGCATGTAAAAAGTTACATCTATATGTAACTTGTGGCTATGTGCAGTTCACCCGCCGGCCATACGGTGTCGCTACAAACAGCATTTTTTTAAAAATACATACAGTACCTTTAATGAGCTCATGTTTCCTACAACTACTTTGAAAATCAGGCTTTAAACTGTCTGTGCAGGACGTGTCCTTCTTTGTTATGATCCCAGTAAACAACAAGAAAATCATTTTAAACGATTTAAACTCAGCGGGTGGAAATTAAAGGTTTTTTTTAAATAACTAAAATAAAGAACGAACGTATTCTGTATTTACTCTCGCATGTTTAAGAATGATAAATGTTGTATAAATAAACTTTAATTATCGGTTTGAGAAGGAAAAACATCGCGCGTGATTTGTTTACAACACGCACGAGGAGGTTCACAAACGACCGTTAATGTCCGTTATTTCTGTTTCCGGTTAACTACATTTCTGAAATACATTAACACATAAAAGAAGGCGATGAGAAATAACAGGCTGAAACGAGATTCATGAATCACACATGAAAAACCTTCCCGCTACGCAGCTACGTACACAGACTTAGCTCACATGCTAACTACCTACCTTCTCCTCCACACAGTGAACAATGATGGATGCGTATTTTCGGCTCAGCCATCGAAAAAATGCCGGGACTCCCATCTCCGGTTAAACGATTCTTCCAAAGTTAGCTTGTAAAAAATCTGAACTCGTACGAAACAGTTAAAACAGCTCAATTAAAACAAGAGAGTTGATATAAGAGTGAGACCAACAGTTTTCGGCTACATGCTGTTGACCATCAGGACATCGTGTATTCTTTCCGGTTCAGGTCGGCCTTTTCCGGAGACTTCCGAGCCCACAGCGCGCGCGGTGGCCACACATGTTTCTGCAGGCAGTTTCTCAAGCCTGCAGTTCTCAACCATTTTCCCTGTAAATCCTAAAATGAGCCACAGGTTTATTTTTTAATTTATTTATTTTAACTCACATAGGGGGCTTCTAAATCTTGTTTAGGTTTTATTCTCTTATTCTATATCTTTATTCTATTTTTTTGTATATTTTTTTCTGCTTCTTCCATGCATATTTTTTGTATATATTTTTTTCTGCTTCTTCCATGCATATTTTTTGTATTTTTTTTTTCTGCTTCTTCCATGCATATTTTTGTATATTTTTTTTTCTGCTTCTTCCATGCATATTTTTTGTATATTTTTTTTTCTGCTTCTTCCATGCATATTTTTTGTATTTTTTTTTTCTGCTTCTTCCATGCATATTTTTTCCAACGGAAGAGTGTTCTATTATTTATGCTATATTATTCTTTTATATTGTTACCTTTTGTTACCTGCTACATTTTTATTGTATATGCTGCTGGAACCTAAATTTCCTTGAGGGAGTCATCCCAAAAGGATCAATAAAGTTCAGGTCTAAGTCTAAGTCTAAGTCTAAGGAGGGGGGACAGTTTTAATGTAGTGTCTCATGTCTTACTGTATATAGTCCAACACCAAGTACAGAGTTTTATCACAATCAGTAATGTGGTATGTTTGGTTGTTTGTCTCTAAAAATATTATTTTGCTGATTTCTCTCAGTAAGTTTTCTTTATAAAATAACCCAAAGCCATCAACTCCTGAATGGAGAATCATTGGAGGATCATCTGAATAGCAAGTTTTTAGAGAAGGAAACACAACATGGAGGACATGTGCTACACATCTACATCAACAAGACCTGCTTCATCAACATGCATCGCATTTTCAAACGACAAACTTATTGAGATCTTATTTCAATTTTTAATATTTCATTGATATTGCAGAGGATGTTTGACACAGAAAGATCCTCAGTCGCACTATAGCTTGTCTCGGTATTGACTTTAATAAGTAATTTGTGAGTGAGGCTCAGATTTAAATAGTGTAAAAATATTACTTCTGCGCACTTTTAGTTGTATTTAGCTTAAAATAATTACAGCCGAATGGTGAGTGGACCGAAACTCGTTAACCGGCAATTTATCACAATGAGGTCGAGGCAGAGGGAGGGAAACATAACAGCCTGCTGGTAATGGATTTATATTTACCAAACTTAAGTGAAGTAATTAGAATTAGGTGGGAAGACAGGATGGCTTAAAGTGCATTTTCAACATGTCTTCATCTTGTCCGCTCCTTTTTCTGGGAGCTGAGCTCTCTTCTCTTCCCGAAGGTTCCTCGGGACTGTTGATGAGCCCCCCCCCCCCCCCCCCCCCCCCCCATCCTATCCTATCCTACCCTTCTTTCTGCTGTTCCGTCATGATCCGGGTCTGCTGAAGATTTCTGCCTGTTAAAGGGAAGTTTTTTCCTGCCACGCTATGACGGATTAAGCTGGGCTCTTGTAATATAGCCATAAGTAAGGTCCTTTACCTGCTTTCTGTAAAGTGTCTCGAGATAACGCCTGTTATGAATTGACTCTATACAAATAAAGATTGATTGATTGATTGAATTTCATAATGATGTGTGCAATCTGTTGCCTCAGTTTTATTGAGCAGTTAATGCGTATCTCTTTTCACAGTGTGTTATCTTCCAGTTTCCCTTTGATCATGTCTGTAAGTGTTTCCATAGCAACGCATGTTGAGGTCGTTGTATTGGCTCATGCTTGGTGTGCTCACATTGTCCAACACAGATGCCCGTGACACTTTAACGAAAGACACTCGCTGTCTCTGTTGAAGATTTAAATTCAGTTTAGTTTTCATGAGCTTGATTGATTTTTTTTTAAATTGATTTTTTATTCTTCATCATATTGATTTCCTTTTTTTCCCCGATGATGAGACAAGTCCATCCTCTCCGTCTTCTGCCTGCTCCACGTCTCAGAAAATGTGTGCTCAAACAGACCGTTTGGAGATTTCCCCTTCATGACATCACAAAGGGCAGTAGCCCCTCCCCAGGTGGGTGACACTCCCACAGCTAGGTGTTTGTTCTGCCTCTGAGTCTGCCTTCTCACCGTAAACAATAGGACATGGAGCCAGAAAGCAGCGAGTACACCCGAGCCCCTTCCAGAGAGGGGGCGTGGTCAGACACAGCTCATTTACATATTTAAAGCGACAGACACAGAAACAGCCTGTTCTGAGCAGGGCTGAAGTAAAGAAATCAGAGTAGATTTAGAACTGTTAAAAGAAAAATCTTCCACAGACAATCTAGACAAAGATTGTTCTTGACTCGGTTGACAATAAACATTTAAATGTTTTACCAAGCGATGAACATCCACGTATCCCATCGTGTAATGTGTGCAGGATAGTGTGCATATTATCTGTAAGTGTGCAGCGTTTGAATCTCCATCATGCACAGTCTGATGTTACATAATGCCTCCTTTAATGGGGACTCTGTGAACAGATGCCCTCTCGCTCCCCAACCCTGCAGCACCACATTTAAGGTGAATTAGATATTTTCTCCCTCTTCATCTCTCCGGTTCATGCAGGGGAGATGAGGAGGAGGAGGAGGGTGAGGAGGGGGGGGAGAAAGGGCCATTAGCCTCCCCTCTTCAGGCAGGCGGGTCTGACATCAACACTGCAGTATTATTACTGCAAAGAGCTGCTGATGGAAAACACTTGGCCTGCTCTGACGGGCCATTTCCATAAACATTTACGCTGGAGTTGCAGGTAATAGGACGGAGCCATCATTTCAGTGTTTGTGCAGGGAAACAGAGGAGATGGAGGAAGAATCAGATGCAAATCCTGGATGTGAGAGCGGCAGGCACAAAGGGAGGGGGAGGGTGGGGGGGGGGGGGGGGGGGTACAGCTCAGGAATGTGACATAAAAATGCATTTTGGCAGGTGCAGGTGGTTCATTCACTGCTCTCATGGTAAAATGCACCCTGGATCTGAGAGCTCTCTCGCTGCAGACTCATTTCCACATCGACTATCGTAAAAAAAAAAAAAAAAGAGCAAAATGTATTTTACCAAACAAAAACAGAGCAAGAAGGTCTCGGTAAAAGTTAAGATTTTTGTAATCCAGGAGTCAGAAGTTGAGTGTTTTTTCCTCGAACATGAAAATAAAAAAAATGAAAAGACGGCAATTGAATCACTTTTCTGTTGACTCTTCTGTATGTGAGCTGATTTTTCAGAACACCCTGATTTGATTTCCTCCAACATGCAGGCGAATTAAAGAGGGAGAGCGCCCTCACCTGGTGGAGCGTTAGGACATGTCACAGCAGCTTTCAGTGTGTGTGTGTGTGTGTGTGTGTGTGTGTGTGTGTGTGTGTGTGTGTGTGTGTGTGTGTGTGGCTTTATCGTCAGGCTTCTTTTTCTCTTAGCTGTTTTAAAGTGACAAAAAATGCAGTAAATTCATTACTGATTCAGTTTCTCAATCTTTTATTTGAACTTCGATGACTTCAAATCAAAACACACCCACTCATCTGATAAATAATTAAAACAAGGTCGTCCAAACCACGTGTTCTCTTGAAGGTCGAAAGTACGATATAAAGTTCAGATCACGTTGTTTCTACCCAAAGCTGCCATTATGAGAGATTTACATTCATGTGTTGTTGTCTTCTTCAAACAGGGAACTTTTCTGAGCGTGCACCAGCTCCTTGTTGTAATCTACACAGCGCCCTCTGCTGGTGACAGAGAACTGCAAGCGTAACACAAAGAAACTCAAATGAAATGTTGGAGATTAAATCGAGTAACATCGGTGCATATCTGATAAATAGAGACTGGATATGCTGATATCGGCCGGGATCAATCAGTCAGGACCTTTTGAACGCGCCCGCAGATGTGCACGCACAAACACGCACTGTGATGTCACGTCGTCTGAGCTTCAGGCTTCCTTTAAGAGAAGTTATTGACTGTGAGGCAAAGACAAAACACATTTAGGGTGTTTTAACTGCTGTCAGATATAACAGTGTGTAAGGATGATCATTTATTCTAATCAAACTGAACGACGTCAGCTAAACGTGTCAGCGCCTCTTCTTCCTCCTCCTCACTCTTTTGATCAGCTGATCCCTTCACGTGCAAAGCTCAGCAGGAAGTCACACGGATTTAAAAACAAACAAACAAGAAGAAGCAATTTGTGTCTCCTGGTTGTGATGAGTCTCCGGCGTCTTCTCATCTGATCTTCGAGTCTGCAGAAAGACAGACCCGTCCAATGAGACGCTCACACACGAGCCCCCTTTTAGCTGAATTTATCCAAACCATGTGAGGAGGTTTCTTTGTGGAAATACTTGTCAGGTACTTTTTGGCTTTAACTGCTTGATTGTGTAATTAAGGGGGCTGGACCCCCCCCCAAAATTTTTTTTTTTTAAAAGCACAGCAGGGGCTTAAAATGTGACATTGAAAGTTCACATTTTGTAATTTCTGTTTAAAAGTACATCATAAAAAAAAAACATGCTCGAAGCTGCATATTCATAATCTCAACAAAAAGGGCTCCTCGTGTGTGTGTTGGCATTAAATGATAAATCAGTACAGTGAACACGTGCACAATGATGCATGTGCACAATGATGCATGTGCACAATGATGCATGTGCACAATGATGCATGTGCACAATGATGCATGTGCACATTGAGCCAATAAGGATGCTTCTTCCTGTTGTCGAATGGAAGGAGTGAGTTTAGAGTCTGCGTATATCTGTTTGTTTACTCGTGCTGTCAAACCTCCCTCCATCTCCATCACGGATACGAGAGGTTACGTTTTCCCGTCACAAACAGTTACGGGATCACTGTTGAATCTGCTCGCTGCGGCTAATTGAAAAGCGGCGGCGTGCAGCGGCGACGCTCTGAAACACTCCTGGCAGAGGTAAAACGGTTTAATTGAGCTAAATCTGTCTCAATGAAGGTGCTCACTTAAAAAAGAGAGACGGCGCTGGCAGCGGGCCGGGAGAGAAGCGACAGTGAAGGGGGTCCTTACCTGCACATTAGAGGAGAAGGCATTTTAATAACATCACAGAGCGTCCCCCACCTCCTCCCCCTGTTGGAGTGGGACTCAATTATAGTTAATGGAAGTTCACCACACATTTTCTAATGGGGGGGGGGGGCGGGCTTGTCTGCTGCGAATGGTGCACATTCAGATACATAAACAATTTTTCAACTAACCCGATCCAGGATGCAAAGATGGCTTTGGCCCTTGAATCCTTTCAGGAGGACTTCTGCAGATATTCACACATGCAGCTCACAGCATCCCTGATCTGAAGAGATCTCACACATGCTCCTCTCAGGGACTTCTTGCCTCATGCTGCCCCCTGGTGGTGAACGCCTGCAGCATCATAACAGCCCCCGCCCCCCCTCCCTCCACCCCCCCTCCCAGGCGCTGAGATCCCTCTGGATGAATCCTAAAAGGTGCGTGAGCTTCTGTGCTGAACAGAACCGTCCATCACTGACAGAGATCCACGTTGAAGAAGAAAGAGAAGAACCCGGCTCCTTGATCACAGGAAAAGAAGAATTTCTTTTTTGTAAATAAACCTTTTGTACCCTCCTTGAACCGGGGCGGGAGCTTCCACAAGGTCACTGGTGAAAATCCAAAGACACTGATCACCGTTCAGTCGTTTTTCTCTTCAATGCCAGAATCAAATCAGCGGACGGGGAAAAGCAAGAACTTCCCCGTGAGCTGCAGCAGGAACATCTTTGTTCAGAAGCTGAGACTTCACAAAAAGTTCAGCTTCATTGTTGCACAAATACGTAAAGATGTAAAGGTCGAAGGTCAAGGCAGCAGAAAAAACATTCAGCTGAAGAGTTCTGACCTTGAAGAGAAACTTCTCCCTTTACAACTCAAATCAAATGTGTGCAGAGAGCGACTGATAAGAAGGCTCGTATGTGTGGAGTCATTGTTGGAGGTAAAGACACTTAAGATAAATACAGCCTTGAAGACGGGAACACCTGAGGCGTTCACTTAAATCTAAAGCACCTTTTTCATCTCCAGCTGAAAGTAAAAAAAAAACAAAAAAACAAAAAAACAAAAAAAAACATGAAACATGAAAATCTTATGAAACGTGGAACAAAACGTTTTATAAGCTCAACACGTCGGCGTGCTGCGTTTGATGATAAAAGATGTAACAGGAGACAAACGGGCTGAACAAAGAGCCTTTCACCCAGACAGAGTGGGGGGCGGGGCCTCAAGAGGTAAGACATAACAGAAAAGTCTGTAGATGGTAGAGGTGGCGTGCAGACAGTCTGTAGACGGTAGAGGTGGCGTGCAGACAGTCTGTAGAGACGGTAGAGGTGGCGTGCAGACAGTCTGTAGAGACGGTAGAGGTGGCGTGCAGACAGTCTGTAGAGGTGGCGTGCAGACAGTCTGTAGAGACGGTAGAGGTGGCGTGCAGACAGTCTGTAGAGGTGGCGTGCAGACAGTCTGTAGAGACGGTAGAGGTGGCGTGCAGACAGTCTGTAGAGGTGGCGTGCAGACAGTCTGTAGAGATGGCGTGCAGACAGTCTGTAGAGGTGGCGTGCAGACAGTCTGTAGAGGTGGCGTGCTGACAGTCTGTAGAGGTGGCGTGCAGACAGTCTGTAGAGGTGGCGTGCAGACAGTCTGTAGAGGTGGCGTGCTGACAGTCTGTAGAGGTGGCGTGCAGACAGTCTGTAGAGGTGGCGTGCAGACAGTCTGTAGAGGTGGCGTGCAGGCAGTCTGTAGAGACGGTAGAGGTGGCGTGCAGACAGTCTGTAGAGGTGGCGTGCAGACAGTCTGTAGAGGTGGCGTGCAGACAGTCTGTAGAGACGGTAGAGGTGGCGTGCAGACAGTCTGTAGAGGTGGCGTGCAGACAGTCTGTAGAGGTGGCGTGCAGACAGTCTGTAGAGGTGGCATGCAGACAGTCTGTAGAGGTGGCGTGCAGACAGTCTGTAGAGGTGGCGTGCAGACAGTCTGTAGAGGTGGCGTGCAGACAGTCTGTAGAGATGGCGTGCAGACATGGCGTGTGAGTCCTCTTCCCACCTCTGATTAAAAACTTTCTCGATTAAACTCATTGTTGTTAAAACTGACTGAACGACGTCGAGTGTCTGAATGTGACAAAAAAAAAAAAAAAAAGGAACAATGATGGTGACAGAAACTCGCCAAACGTGTGATAACTTCTCTCGGCGGCGGCTCGTCTGTTTTCATCTGTGTGCTGTGTGTCCGGCCCTCCGCCTCACGCTGTGACATTCAAACAGAGCGGCGTGTCATTAGCACTGGGAGATCTTTGGCTGACACATGAAAGCCGGCTGATCAGCGGCCGCCGCTCCACGGGGGGGGCTGCAGCCGGAAGACCTGCCACCGCCACCGCGTCTGTCTCTTGTTCCACCCCGAAGCATCGGGGATGTTTAGAAGCAGATTTACAAATGACATGGGCTGGATCTCGTTTGAAGTGAGGCGGAGAGGGGGCGGCTTCACTAACACCGGAGACCCTGCACCGCTCACACGGCTCATTACGCTCAGCGCGGATGCAGACGGAGGCACAAAAAGGCGACAAGGGAGGAGGAGAAGTCACTAATGAGGGAAAAAAGAGCCGAGGAAGTATGAGCCTCCTTTCTGCTCCTCGTCTGTTCACTCACAGACTCTACTGCTGCAGGAGAACATTCACCTGAGCCGAGTCGCAGAGACCTGCTGAAGCCGCGAGAGCGGAGAAAAAGTAGTGCCTACTTGAGTTTTATAAACAGCGACACTTAAAGGTGAGATGAAAGGTGGGATGTCGTAAAGCAGGGAGGGAAACAACTACGGAGATAACGGCAGACGTTTTTCTGGAACTCTCTGCTGTAGAAAAGAAACCTGGGAGAGAATTTTACGCCACTGCAGTACCGGGAGTGTCCACTAGAGGCTGGCTGCAGCAGCACAGGAAGTCACATACACACCCATTCAAACAGCCTGTTTTTACAGCAGACATGAACATGTTTACAGCCTGCTTCAAAAAACCAAATAGGTGTGATTAGCTCATGTCTCCATCCACACACACTGTATGGGGGGTATGTTTTGATGACTCAGCAGTTTTGATTGGATGAAGGATCAGAGTTATTCACAATAAGGCATGTAGCTGAGCTGATTGACAGGTGGGCGCCGTGTAACGGTTTGTCAGGAGGTTTAAAACCCGCCTCAGCTCTCAGCCTGTCGTTAGCTTGACTCAAAGTTAGCATGAGACAGCATTTCCAGCACGGAGACCGCCATCCATGGGACTCCAGCGCCCCCTGCAGGGACACACGGGGGACTCCAGCGCCCCCTGCAGGAACACACGGGGGACTCCAGCGCCCCCTGCAGGAACACACGGGGGACTCCAGCGCCCCCTGCAGGGACACACGGGGCTAGCTAGAAAGATTTTAAATGTTCTCCTTATTTCCAAAAGCACCGAACAACAATTTCTCATCTTCTTGGCCAAAATAAGCAACCAGTTAATCCTACTTTTTATTTAAAGGCACGGTTGGTAATTTTAGAAAATTATCATAATTTTTAAAGTAGCGTTCCCTCAGTGCTCCATCTTCACCCCCTCCCCCTCTGTGCTCCTTCTAAAGCCACGCCCCCTCTGTGCTCCTTCTAAAGCCACGCCCCCCTCTGTGCTCCTTCTAAAGCCACGCCCCCCTCACTTATATGCACGTTCATCAGAGAGCAGGGAGACACAGAGGACTGTGATTGGCTAATCAGAGAGCAGGGAGACAAGGAGGCCTGTGATTGGTTCATCAGAGAGCAGGGAGACAGGGAGGCCTGTGATTGGTTCATCAGAGAGACAGGGGGGCCTGTGATTGGTTCATTAGATTGGTACCTCGTGGCAGACATTGGTGGAAGTTTTTACAGACTTACAAACTGATACAGATGATGGATTTACTTTGTTCCTTTTTCAGAGAACCTGAGTTATTAATTCCTGTCAGGACCTAAAGACAGTTTACACCAGAACATTTTTAAAGTGGACCAGGAGGAAATGACCAACTCTGTCTTTTAAAAATAAAGACACAGATTCCAATAAATGCAAAAACATGTTCCCACCTCACGACGTCTGACTGCAGAGCTCTGAAACGGGAAAAGTAATAAACACGAGAGTGAAACTTGGTTCTCTGAGTTTCTGGTTCGGTTACTGTTCAAAAACAATAAATGAATAGAAATATGTGGCTGCAGTCTTTAACTGTAACTGTGGAGACATGAAAGTCTTCTCTTTGTTGAGCGAGTGTGTCAGTAAAATGTAATTGGTGCCTCACAGCAGGACGCCGCGTCGCCGTGGAACATTAATAAACAACAAACTTGTTATTCACGGAGGTTTCACAGAAGATGTTGATTTTTATTTTTTTTTTTTCGGAGGGACTGAAACACGTGTATGTGTGTGAGTGGAAAACATCACTGTGGATGTTTTAATCATCTCTGCTATGTGAAGATGCCGTCTAAAGAAAAGACAAAAAGAGCAGAATTGAAAACGGTCCTCGGATCAAACGCCACATTTCAAATCCAGAACATCCGCTCGTGTGGCTGCTGCCTTTCAATTTGTCGTGTGTGTGTGTGTGTGTGTGTGTGTGTGTGGGGGGGGGGGGGGGGGGGGAGAGAACCGAGCCGCTTTGGTTGCGTGTGTTAAACTGCCTCCCAGAGTTCACTGGGGCAGACCACCAACGCTTTTTTTTCGGCCACCATGCTGCGCTCGACGGAGCAAAACAAAAGCACAAAGCTGCAGCGGGGACGCTTTAATGTGGCGGCAGGCCGGCTGCCCCGCTGACGTGCTGCCTCGTCCTCATGGAGACCAACCCTGGAAGTTACCATCTTCTCTATATTCATTTATTTATTGATTTATTTAGAAGCCAATGAATGAGGTAGGCATCCAGGAAACACTTTTTATTATTTTAGCATTAGTGCTGCTTTTAATTCTGCACAACAAGGAAAAAAAAAACTCAGCAAACCGGGCTCGATCCTTAATGCACACAGCAAATATATATAAAAACACACCTTTGGCAGCCATAGTAAGGACAAACACGAGAAGAAAAATGGAGGATGGGTCGATCTGAAATACAAGAAAACTCTAAAGCAGCTTGTGAGGGAACAAAGTGTGTCAAAGGTGCACGTGTGACGTGAAAGTGAAACGAATTATAAGCTTTTCTTTACAGAAAGTCAAACTGGAGCAACTTGATTTAATTTAAGAAAAATGTCTCTTCTTTATGTGGTTTAATGTTTCTGAATTTGAATGACGCTGAAAGAGAATGAAAGAAGGAGCTTTTAGCACGTCACGTTCACTCTCTGAACTGTCAATCAAAACCGCTGTTCGCCGTCTGAGTCGAAACTTATTCAAACAAAAACTCGGACTCTTCAAAAAGCACATTCTTTTATTTTGAAAGCGCCGTTATTTTCTGGAACAGCAGAGTTAATAGTTAATTTACAGGGACTATTTTCAGCGGCGGATTGATCTAAGTATAAAAGTGTTAGCCCCCCCCCCCGTGTTGGGATGGTAATAAAGAAACGTGGCATCGCGGCAGGAATCAGTCGTCTGAGCTCCAATTAAACTCCGTGATCTGGATTCCATCAAAGCGCTGTTAGCACGCCCTTCTCCCCTCCCTACGAGCCGCACGCCACATGGCAGCACAGCGTCTCCTTTCTTCGCGGCGGTGGCCGTGCCCGGGCCGAGGTCATGGTTAATCCTGTAGGGTGTGGGGAGAGAGAGAGGGGGGGGGGCTTTGTCTTGTCACAACCGTGTGGGGGGGTCAGAGGCTCTGAGGGGCCGCGCTGCAGTTTAACATCCATTAGCAAGGAGCTGCGACCCCCGCAGGGCAGATACTGTGTGTGTGTGTGTGTGTGTGTGTGTGTGTGTGTGTGTGTGTGTGAGAGAGAGTTTTGAAGCTACATTCTGAACATAAGATGTAACCGATCATCTGTCGAGGTCAACTTATTGCAAAATAAATAATAGAAAGCGAAAACTGAAGATTGTCACATTTTATCGAAGGCACAAATTTCTAAATTCAGCCACTAGGGGGCGCTCATTAAAAGCCAATAACGAAACGTGACGTCCAGGCTAGCGGGGGGGGAATCATGGGAGTGATTCTCTCTGCTTTATTCCCCCTGACCTCGAAGTAAAAAAAAAAAAAAAACAACCTCTGAATCAGCCGTTGTCAAGACGACAGGGTGAAACTGACCTGACCTTTTTTTTTATCACAGCAGCACGAACGAGCGGCAGGACGGCGGCGCTCAGTCGTCCCGTTAGGAGTATAAAACTACAGATTTCAACGGCTTTGATAACCGCTGGAAATATTTGAGGAAATGTCCGAAAAAAAAAAAAAACATTTACAAGTGTTTAGTCCATTTTTAATTCATTGATATACCTGAGTGTACATTTCAAATTAAACTCTACATTTTGTCCCTTTAAGATGATTTTTAAGTGTTTGAGTTTTGAGCTCTTTTGGACAGTGGGATTAAAAACTGTGGGATTAAAAACTGTGGGATTAAAAGTCGCTCAGATTAAAGCAGCCGTACCCGCCTCCTCTTTATTTGTCTTTGTGTTGGCGGCGCTCGACCACGAGCTCGGGGAAGCCCGTCCTCTCGTCCAGCTCTCTGTTAAACTGCAGCTGCGTGGCCTCTCCGATCACCACCTCAGCCGTGGTGAACACCTCCAGACCTCCCAGCACGTGACCTCCCACCGTGCCGCCCTCTGCGTCGGCGAGGCACGCGTGGAGGTGA
>NC_136691.1:1264559-1278736 GCF_947650265.1 Symphodus melops
TAAACAGTGATTTGTGCTTCCTCACACTTGATCCTGATTTTAAGGTCTGAACCCTGAGTGTGTGTGTGTGTGTTCGCCACTAGATGGCGCTGTGGTGTAGAAAATGGATCGTCTTGCAAAACAAACCTTCAGCACTCACCGGTTCCATGATAAAACCACATCGGTCCCTGACCTTTGACCTCCTCCTCAGATCACAGGGATCGAATGGACGAATCTTTATCTGGACGTTGGACTCGCTCCGTCCCCTGTGGGATTGTTCAGCCACGTTGGAAGAAAATATTTCGTAGAGCCGCCACACGAAACAAAACACAAACACGGGTACAAAACAATTCATCCAAGAAATACCTGAAACAAAGAAAGAGCGAAGTCTACGATTCATTTATTCAAACCGACGATCAGACAGTAAGATCGACCCGTACATGTTAGTCACCGAAGGCGTACTTTCTGCAGCTGCTGAGTTCGAACTCCAACAATGAAACATCTGTATTTTAATTTATTCAGGATCACGAGGACGGACGCAGGTCAGGATTTTTGTGCCATATAAAAATAATTGATGAAGACAAAATCAGTCCGAGGTCGTAACCCAGACTTGGATCCATCCAAACATCCTGACCATGCGAGTGTAGTTTTTACGAGGTGGACTCGAATCTCACACCTGCCGATGTGTGAGTCAGTATTTTTCCGTGCAATAATGAGCAGATTAAATCAGGGCCGGGGCGTGTCGGGGCTCCTGGGAGCACGCGGGGGGGGGGGCGCATGCTCCGGTGATTATTTCGAGCAGAGTAGCTGGCATGTATTCCCCGAACGAGCTCCTGATTATGATCAGGTTACAGCGTCCATGACAACAACCTGCAGCTCCCAGCAACCAGAGCGCCAACTCCACGGGGGCGGGGGGGGTTAGAGTGTGTGCATCTTAAATCATCAGATTATCAACATGAGCGGAGCATCAATGTGTCATTTCTCATTTTGGATCTTCACAAAAAAAAGCAGCACATGCATCCTCTGACCTTCTGACCCAGATAGTCCAGAAATACTCGAGACCGGACTGAGTCAAAACCAAGACCATACATATCCATGAAACAGCCTTCTCACGCGTGCAGGGGGGGTGGGGGGGGTGGGGTGGGGGGGGGGGGGTGGCTGTTAAGTGATCTGTCCTCGAAGGAAGGATGAAGAAGGAGTCACTAAAAGAAACCTTGGTGTTGGACTCTCGACGTTAATCCATCATGAGCGCTGAGCAAACATTCAGCAAAGTCCTTTAAAGAGGCAGAAAAACCTCGAGGAAGGAATCTGTGATGGCAGGACGTGGCTTCAAACACAGGACGTTCATAAAATACCAACACAGCAGGAAGGGGGGGTGGTGGGGTGGGGGTCACATTCTCCCAGCGTGGAGAACGACGGCGTTGAATCCTCCAACTCGACAAACTTCCTCCTCCGCGGTTTGTTGATTTGTATTTTTGTAAAACGAGTCGTTTCGGCCCGACAGCTCGGGTTTGAACGCTTTACAATAGAAGCTTTTAACTGCTGCTTTGTTTTCCATTAATCCTCTGACCTCTGTGGAGGAGGGAGAAAAAAAAAATTTGGACAGCAGGAGGTAAAGTGGGCGTCCATCCACTCGTAGTTATAAACACACAGAATCAGCAGATAACCTTCAGTCTGTATCGATCGACAAGTGAACAATGGCTCTTTAGAAAACACATTGTTTCAGTGAAGCTCCTCTTTAATAGGATTTGGACATCTAATCAGTGCTTTTGGCATGTATATGTGTGTGTGTGTGTGTGTGTGTGTGTGTGTGAACTAATTAGGACCAGCAATTACCCCAAACTGTGGCTGCGTCTCCTGCTGAAGGAGGGGCGGGGGCAACAATAGCAGACTGTCAGTGCCAACGCTGCCATGCATGACAGATGTATGTGGACACGCCAGACAAAAGCACGGCTGGCCGAGCGTGTGTGTGTGTGTGTGTGTGTGTGTGAGAGTGAAGGGTGTGTGTGTGTGTGTGTGTTTTGGGAGGAGGGGGGGGGGCAGTTCGTGTCCGATGGAGAAGGGGTGGTGGAGCGCTGCTGGCGGCTCAGGCATCCTTCCACCAGGCACCAGCAGCTCCCAGAAGCCCCTGCTGCCTCAGTCATAACCACCAACCCCGGAGCTGTCAATCTCCCAGAAGCCCCTGCTGCAGCTCCTTTAGTCCAGTCTGCTAATGGAGGGACGAGTCTGCTCATTATAACATTATCATTTACACCGTGGTATAATAAAACCTCCACTCTGAGACCAGAGACGTTTTTATTCTTCTAAATAAGTCAAGTGTAACAAAGTTTGTTAAAAGTCTTCAGAGCTGGTTGGGGCTTCAGACAGTAATTAAAATAAATCAATAAATCAATAAATCAAAATCTGTTGATAAAAGTTGGGTTGACAGATTTTCCCACACGATGAATTTACACCTCTTGAGGAAATCACTGAGTCTATGTCAAGTGTTAAAAACTGAACATCCTGCAGTACCGGGAGTGTCCACTAGAGGCTGGCTGCAGTACCTGGAGTGTCCACTAGAGGCTGGCTGCAGCAGCACAGGAAGTCACATACACACCCATTCAAACAGCCTGTTTTTACAGCAGACATGAACATGTTTACAGCCTGCTTCAAAAAACCAAATAGGTGTGATTAGCTCATGTCTCCATCCACACACACTGTACGGGGGGAATGTTTTGATGACTCAGCAGTTTTGATTGGATGAAGGATCAGAGTTATTCACAATAAGGTGTGTAGCTGAGCTGATTGACAGGTGGGCGTGGCCTCAGCTCTCATCCTGTCGTTAGCTTGACTCAACGTTAGCCTGAGACAGCATTTCCAGCACGGAGACCGCCATCCATGGGACTCCAGCGCCCCCTGCAGGAACACACGGGGGGCTCCAGCGCCCCCTGCAGGAACACACGGGGGACTCCAGCGCCCCCTGCAGGAACACACAGAGGACTCCAGCGCCCCCTGCAGGGACACACGGGGGACTCCAGCGCCCCCTGCAGGGACACACGGGGAACAACACTCAGGCTTCGCTCATAAATATTAATGTACGTGTTCCCAATGCTGTTTGGAAAAAGTCATTAACAATTCTCTCCCCCCCAACACACACACACACACACACACACACACACACACACACACACAGGCTTATATTATTGGAGCTTGATCAACACTCTCATTAGCGCTTTGGTCCAGAATTCGTCCCCCTGCTGCCGCTGCTTGTTATTCAAGTCGTCCTGGCGCTCGTCGGCCTCTCTCGTTAACTTCTCATAACGACGTGGAATTAAATCCAAATGATCTGATTGAAAGACACACTTCCGTACTTCAAGGTCACTGCTCTGCTGGCTCAAAGGTCACAAACTTACTGTAGCACGCTCGACTCTTGGAGAACTTAAAGCAACACCCAGTGATGTTTTCAGTTTCCTTCATTCGAGGTTAAATCCAAAAAGGCCACAGTGACAGATTATGAAGATATTTCAAAAAATGACTGGAATCAATTCTTCTTATTATTATTTTAAAGAGCGGTTTCTTTTGATACGACAAGCTAATGAGTCGTGTCCTCTAGGTTAACATGGGTGAGTGCTGTTGGACGGGGCCCTCAGGGAGGTTTCATACTGTCAATGGAGAATTAGCACATTTTGAGCTAAGTGATAAAACCTCGTAGAATCAGTGGAGAGAAGGTTTCAGACGTGTTGAAGGTTGTCGAGATGTTTCCACATGATGTGTGTGTGTGTGTGTGTGTGTGTGTGTGTGTGTGTGTGTGTGTGTGGATGTTTTGTCCCAGCGGGCACTCAGCAGCATGTTGGAATGACATGTATGAACATGTCAGAGCTGAAGGCAGCTGTGAGTGTCAGGTGGCTCATGGGAGATGTGTGTGTGTGTGTGTGTGTGTGTGTGTGTGTGTGTGTGTGTGCGTGTGTGTGTGTGTGTGTGTGTTGCAGACTAGTTTACAATAGGCTGATCAATTTAAAAAAAAATTGATCACATGTTGTGGTATCTTGTCAGAGAAAAGATGAACCTCAGGTCACATGATGGGAAACAGAAATTTGAAATTTGGATTTTGTATTTTTTTTTTTTTTGGACTTTCTGGAAGGCAGAAATAAGAACTCAAAAACCCAGAAAAGAAATGCTTCTAGAAACTTTTAATCCATCATCATCCTGCATCTTTCTCTCACCCAGACTCTAAAAGTCCTTCTCACGTGTTATCACCAGGACTCGATCTGATTTAATCGTTCTCTTAAACGTCTCTTTCTGGGTTTTTTTTATACTTGCAGCTCGTTTTGAAGGAGGCGCCTGAAGCTGCTGGATGGATCTCTGTTCTGATTAAAGACCAGGATTAAGGAGCGCTGACCTTTTGTTATCATGGATTCATCCTCCACGCACACACGCCGCCTCAAATCAATAGACAGCTCTGTGGGCTCTCACACACACACACACACACACACACACACACACACATATCCATCTCCTCTCGCAGATCAATCCCCCACAATCCTCTGCAGCCCTCAGCAGGCGCACCGGGGGCTTTTAGGGTGAAATTACGGCGTAGTGCTTCTGCTTTAGAGGAAGTAATATGTCGACTTCAGGGCTTTCTCATCACGACAAAATTGCTGGTGGTATTGATGCCACTATTAGTGCTCCCCACAGCAGAGACTCGAAGCATTACAGCCTGCGGTCGGCAGCTCGGGACGCCGCCGAGAGTGACAGAGATTGGCTTCATTAGAAAAAGCTGCTGCAGGTGAGCTGAGAGCGCCGCAGAATATCATCCTCAAAAGTTCAGGCAGGCTTGAGCTTTTGAGCTTTTGAGTTTTTGATTGTGGATATGAAGTATGGGGAGTGACCAAAAAAAAAAAAAAAAAAAAAAACTGATCTAACGACGTAGCAGCCAGCTCAAACCGGAACAGAAGCGCTCCTTAAAGACTGTAAACAGTCGTTATCTCCGTCCCCTCACAATGAGGAGGTTGCTGGTTTGAATCCCCTGTCTGTCAGAAGCCTCCTCTGCAGGTTCTCCCCCGTGCATGGCGTGGCATCTCTCCAGCTTCCTCCCACAGTCCATAAAACACACACGCTCGTTAGTGTAAGCTATTTTATTATGTTATTTGAGTTACCTGGTAAAGCAGTGTATAGCCTATATCGGCAGCTCTTATTTTGAAAGGTTCAAGGAACGGGAGAGTTTGGTTCGGGACCCGTGCGGGGTTCTCCCGCAGACGTGCGACTCCGTACTTCTTTATTTGATATTTTCCCAAGTATATGAATCATAAACACCCTCGGTTACATTAGCTTCCTTTTTCCCCACATGCACGATAATGTTTATATTATAAATATGACTTTTAATATCTCACGATCACAGCAACTGTTGCATAACAACCTGTGGTGCTTCGATTGCTTGAAGCTCTTTATTTGACTTGTGTTGTTGCTTTATCAGTCACTGTTTCACTTCTTACATGTTTTTTATGTTTCTCTCGTTTCCTGATCACGTGACAGGAAACGATCAACATACCTGCAGTCTTCTTCTGCCGTGTGAAGTTATGAGTTTTGCAGTTTTTTAGGGGAAATCAGGGTTGCTAAATGATGCTGATAGCCCCTCCCTCTGCCCTCTCATCCTCTAACACCCCCCCCCCCCCCTTCCTCCTCCTCCTCCTCCTCTCTGCTTTCCCTGCTGCCAGGCTTAAACTAATCCCATTATCAGTGAGGCGGCCTGACGCTGATGTGGCCTGCTAACTGACCAGCTGCTCCGAGTCTGGCCACCACGCGCACGCTGTAAAAGATGTCCGTTTGTCACGAGGAGGCGAGATGTAGTAAGAAGGAAATCAAGACAAATGTCGGGATTTTAAAACTCTTAAATTTGATTTATTGAGTTTGGAGGTTTTTACGTAAAGCTGCAGGTAACAGAGTTGATGCTTCATGCTAATTCTAACAAACAACATGCTTCATCTATACGGTTCATTTGACTTTAAAACATGAGACTGGATAAAAACATGAAGCATAACCCTTTAGAGCTCCCCCTGCTGGTGGTCTGCAGTACTGTAAGTGTGTGTGTCGACCTTTTAAATGTTTAAAAATGAAGGAGTCAGTAAACCCCAGGATGATTTGAAAACATCAAACCCCCCCTGCAGAATCTAAGAAATATACATTTCATTTCTAGGGGAGAATTGTTGCCACAGGTTGAGGGTTTAATTCCCGAAGAGATAAACTTACATACCACCGCACAAACTGTGTTCCTGTCCTCGTCACGTTCTCATATTGAGCTCACTTTTTGCAGCGTGCTCTGGCTCGGAGGCCCCGCAGCCTGCCAGCCCGTCAGCCATGACACCGGCTCTCCTGCCTGCCTGCTAGCTAACCGCTAACCCTGACAGCATGTGCCGTGGATCCCCGAGGAAAGGGGATTTTGCAGTTCCACAATAATGCAGAGTCACTCTGAGCGTCTCTAATCCAGCCCCCCCCCCCCCCATCTCAGCCTCTAACAATCTATCTAAAGACAGACCCTCACACACATGCCCTCTTTCTTCTGATTGGTCCGCTATTTGAAAGCCTTCCTGAAAAAGTCAGAACGCTGCAGGGCTGCCAGGCGCAGGATGTCTCGAGTGTTTTAGGGGCTTCAAGCCGTCTTGGTTTAATCTCAAGAAACTTCGCGTGATTTGCCAAACAAGCTGTCTATAGCGCCCTCGGAAGTCTACGTTTAGTTTAGACGGCGACTTCGTGTCGGAGCCAGCGTGACAGAACGTTCATGAGACAGGAAGCGGTGCTGTCTCAGGTGTTACGTGTCTCCGCCCCCTCAGGAGCATTAAAAATCACTCTTTGGGCCGTGTTTCCTGTGGGCTCGTCTCCAAACCGACACTTGATTAATAATTTATGGATCATCCCATTATGCCGGTTTACACAGTTCAAAGGCGGCACATTTGCATCCTGATTTGTTGGCCGTGCGATAAAGACACGCTCGGCCTCTCTGCATCACTATGTCTCTTAGAAATGGAATTCGGGACGCTGCGTCCTCACATCAGCGGATAAAGAAGATTAAAGTGCGTCCCCTCCTCCTCCTCCTCCTCCTCCTCCTCCTCCTCCAGCTCGGCCTCGGGGCTTTGATGTGACTCATGATGGAGGACAGACATGAAATACAGCAGAGTTACACACACACACACACACACACACACACACACACACTGATAAGGTCTTGAACTTTAAATGAGGAAGAGTTGAAGTTAAGATAGAAGTTATTTTTTTATCTGTTACAGCTTTATTGTCAATCCTGCTTCAATTAGAAACACAGACATGCAGCTTGTTTTTCTTGGTGTTTTTTTTATGTCTTGCTGATTTTTCTCAGTATATTTTATTTGCTTTACTTATCAACACTAAACGCTCCGGGGCATTTGGTTGAGAGAATTATTATTTTTTATTTTTTTGTTAAAACATGAAGCTACACCGGGCTCGTCAAAGGGACCGAGCCTTGAAACTGAGATTGAAACTTGAAACTTTTACTTAATTTATTTATCACTTAATTTACCACTGCTTTTAATCTGTTGTTGTTTTTAAGCTATTTATTAGGGACTTCATGACCAATCAGAATTTCTAATTTTTAACTTTTAAAAAAGTGAATGTTGTGTGTGTTGTGTTCTGTACTGGCGCTTTCCCTGCAATGAAGTTCCTAACGGATAAATAAAATTCATTTGATTGATTGAGATGAGCTTTTATTTTGAAGATTTACGGTATTTAAGGTTAAAAATAAATAAATTAAATTAAATTAAAAAGCAGGAAAATCAGAAAGTAAAATCCCACCAAGTGTTTGTTTTAAACTCTGATGTGTGTGTGTGTGTGTGTGTGTGTGTGTGTGTGTGAGTGCTTTTATTAAAGGAGCATCTCTGTTGTTTTTTTTTGTTGAAGGGATGAGTGACTCCATTTTTGTTGTGGCGTTGTTGTTTTTTTCTTCTGTTCTTCGAACAGGTGAAAGAATACGTATCAAAAGGACAAAACCGTTTTTTTTCAAATCTAAGAAAATGGAGGCGAAACAACAAAGCAACAGGAGGTAAAACGCAGCATTAACATCCCGCTGAAAGGAGGCCGAGCGGCGTTAAATGTCACCGCATACATCTGCTGTCTCACAAATGACTATTGATTGAGACGCACTCGGCCTCAACTCCTTTATTCACACTTTTTTTTTTTTTTTTTTTTAAGGACGGTTTTAGTGCGACGACGCTTCGAGCCTGCAGCTTCTGGCTCGCCACTTGTTTTTGTGAATCCCTCCACATCGGCGGTATCCGGGCAGATATGTACAGTCCGCCTGCCCGTCTCATTTCAATTGGCCTCCATCTGTTTTGTCTATCCATGAAAAGGTCTATTATGATCCTCTGCTCTTTGTACAAATGGACTACTAAGCGGATAGGGAGCCCGAGCCCCCCCCCCCCCGCCCCCCCCCCCCCCCCTCACTGAAACATTAGATTCCAAGGAGCTCGTCCTGCTCTGCTTTAATTACCCCGAGCCGGCAGAGAGGCCTTAATTTTAACGAGTTTTAAAACGCTGCTTCTTTAGACTCACTGCAGAAAAGAAGCATCAGAATAGGAGTTTGGGAGGAGGGGGGGGGGGGGGGGGGGGGGTTGTGAGTGGGCTCTTTATTAACCCTACAGTGACTAGCTAATGTGATTGAAGTGGAACCACCTGGCGGGGGGAACTGTATCGTCAGCTGCCAGTGAAGGCCGGCGAGCGGCGAGGACCAGGTGCCGCGCTGCAGCCTCTTTAATTGTCGCCGTGTAATAGCTTGCTTCAGTGCACAGTGAGGCTTGGGGCTAGGATTAAAAAAAGCTGTTGCTGCTAGCTAGCACACAGAAGTCCATTTTCTTTCACCACACACACACACACACACTTGAACCCCCCCCCCTGGAAGAGACAGACAGACACACACTCCTTCAGTGGTAATGAAAGAAGAAAGGGAAGGCAGCGAGGGAGGAGGGATGAAAGGAGGCCTGGAGGAGCAGCACGGCTGGAGGAGGCTATCTGAGGCAAACAGCCAACCAGGAAACGTCTCTGTCTGCTCCTGAACAAACCGCTGGACGGACGTCCAGTCCGACTCACGTACTGTAAACCCAGAAGGAGACCTGAGGCGTCAGAGTCCAGATCCCGGGAGGAGATTCTCTGCCGCCCCCTCCAAGTTCAAGAAGCGTCACCTCCCACGACTTGACATTTCTCCTGAGCTGTTTTTATCAGGACGTTCCAGAACAGCCGTGCACTGATGTTTATTCACACTTTACGTTACCCTATCAGGGGCAAGTTTTCCCCGTCGGACGTGAGGGGGGGGGGGGGCATCAGGAGGCCTGACAGGAAGTGAAAAGGCTCCTGAGCTCGTCGTGATACCTGCCGCTATAAAGACAGTTCATGTCATGGCTGCAGCTCCTCCAGTTTCCACTTGACGGTTGGCTCCTAAAGACTCTTTATTACCACACACACACACACACACACACACACACACACACGTGCAGAAATAAACATGTTTGGAGCTTGGTGTTTGATTTCTTTGATTCGTGTTCTTGGGAGTGCAGAGGGAGTATCGATGGTTCAGTTGTGGATAGTAGTGAACATGGTCAGGTGTTTTCTATGGACACTTCCTGACCCCCCCCCCCCCACCCCCCCCTCCCCCTCAGACACACCTGTTGGAGACCTGAGTGCACTCTTCCTGCTCACATTCAGTCAGAGTGTGAGTGCTCACACAGACTGCAGCTGTAGCGTAATCTTCCTGAGTGTCAGTCGGGGCCACAGATGGATCATTGAGAGGAGGCTGAGTGCTGCTGCGTTCAGGGACCTTCAGCCTCCCTGATGCACCGGCTGCCAGGTAACCGTCCACAGGGCCCCCGGCTGACCTGAGCTCCCGGGAGGTGGGAGGGGGGGGGGGGATGTGCAGGATGCAGGATACCTTATATGTGGAAAAACCAACACTCTCTTCAAAACCTCAAAAGTACAAAAAGTCCAACTTCAGGCTGCTGCAGGATGACTAACATTTATAAACCTGACAGAAATTCATCCAACTTTTCGAGGCCTGATTGGCGCTTCACGCACGCCGCACGCGCACGCCGCACGCGCAAGCAGCGTGCGATCCAGCTGAAGACGCAGATTCAAGGTCAAAGAGTCGGGGTTCGAAGGAGCCTGAAATGAAATGTGTCTCACACTTTCTCTGAGCGTCAGCAGCGTTTACAAATCATCATCTTCAGACAGCGAAGGCGCTTCGCTGCAGCTCGGCTGTCACGTCAGGAAGTTGTCACGTCAGGAAGTCGTTTCCCTCTCCTGCTTTACGCCACACGTGGAAGCTTTTAATCAGAGAGAGAGAGAGAGAGAGAGAGGGAGAGAGAGAGAGAGAGAGAGGGAGGGAATCAAATTAAGAAATAACAACAAAGCACCAAAAAAAAAAAAAACAAACAAGAAACTTGAAATCGTCTCGTGCGACCTCGGAGTTTTCCGTCTGTCGTGTCACTCAGTGTTTACAAATGGATGGATGGAATAGTTGCAGCTTTTTTAATACTCTTGAGCCCGCTTCATCCTGCTGGTGCTCAGCTGCCTTTGAGGAGGATGTATCCATAAAACGTCTCCGGGAGCCGGCGCTCCATTTGACAGCCCGCCGGGAGAACAAAGGCTCAGCACTAATGCAGCTCGGATCAACCGCCCGCTTTTCTATCGAGCAAGGTGCCAAGATGCACTCGCTCTTAGAGCCACCGGGGACCGTCTTCAAAGCCTAATGCAAAGTGAGTCATCCTCCGCCCGGCTCATGTTAAGTCCCCCTTTAATTCAGCCCCCTTTGGTTAATTATTTGCTATTGTGTTTTACCCATCTGAGCCCATGTCAACAATCACAACATTAGTTGGGAAAGGCCGGTTGTGGAGATGGAGGGCGGCCTGAAAGCACAGCAGCCTGGAAAAATGCAGGGTGGAGCTGGGAGGGGGGGGGGGGTTGTGCAGCCATCTGTGACCCCTGCCCCCCCCCCCCCCCTCATCGCCAGAGACCCCGACAAGCAGCAGGTCCCATGTGGGCGAGCGGGTGTCGCCCTCTTGTTGCTGTTTAGTTGTTGTTATTTATTAACAGATGCAGGCGGACGAGATGATGAGAGGCGGAAAGCTTTGCCTCGGGTGCCAAGGAGATGTTGGAGGAGAGGGTGTGTTTTTTTTTTTTTTTTTTTTTTTTTATGGGGGGTGATTTGGCACAAACATGGCGTCCAGCGGAGAGTCGGTCCAGCCAGAGGACAGAGGGAGAGCGAGGCCGGGCCATCTGTGGGACAGACATGGTAGACGGGTCTCAGATGCTGCCAAGACGTAATGGCACGGAGGAGGATTTTAGTCTTGACAAAAACTGCATTTAGCCCCACAGTCCTGAGGGACGCCGCGAGACAAACGAGACAAAGTGAAAGACGAGAGAAGACAGAGTGGAAATATAAAATACGTTTGGTGCATTTAAAATGAAATTTAATCAAAGTATAAATGTGTGATCTGTTTATCTGACACAGCGTGCACGTCGATTAGAGAGAGAGAGTTGTTACTTCTTCACCTTTAATTAGTTCAATAACTTTCAACATGGAGAATGGCGTCTTTCCCGTTTCCACGGAGAGCGCCGGGCGCCGGATTTCAGCAGTATTGTCTGTTGTCTGATGATATTATGATGAAGAAGTTGCACTCAAAAGACCTTTGCTGGGCGCTAAATTATTATTATTTTTACATTAGCTAACTTACCCACTCCTAAACTAGCATGCTGCGCTCTCATTGGCTGGAGGAAACACACCAGCTCCGCCCACAAACGTGCCGAGTCGACCAGGACAAATCAGAAGAGTGAAATCCAGTCAGAGGACAGAGTCTCTGCAGACACAGTCACACATGTACGGAGGCCCAGAAGGGACAAAGCAGCAGCTTCACTTTAGGAGGAGACTGAGTTTTATTTTGAAGGGACAAGCAGCTTCACTTTAGGAGAAGACTGAGTTTTATTTTGAAGGGAAAAGCAGCTTCACTTCAGAGAAGTCTGTATTTTATTTTGAAGGGACAAAGCAGCAGCTTCACTTTAGGAGGAGACTGAGTTTTATTTTGAAGAGATAAGCAGCTTCACTTTAGGAGTATACTGAGTTTTATTTTGAAGGGACAAAGCAGCAGCTTCACTTTAGGAGGAGACTGAGTTTTATTTTGAAGGGACAAGCAGCTTCACTTTAGGAGAAGACTGAGTTTTATTTTGAAGGGACAAAGCAGCAGCATCACTTTAGGAGAAGACTGAGTTTTTATTTCGAAGGGACAAGCAGCTTCACTTTAGGAGAAGACTGAGTTTTATTTTGAAGGGACAAGCAGCTTCACTTTAGGAGAAGACTGAGTTTTATTTTGAAGGGACAAGCAGTTTCACTTTAGGAGGAGACTGAGTTTTATTTTGAAGAGACAATGGAGCAGCTTTAGGAGAAGTTATTGTGTTTTGTTATTTATTTGGAAAAAGACTTTAAGAATGTTCTTTATTTTTTTAAGGTTTCCTGGAGAAGATGATGTTTGAGCGTTCGTCCCCTCTGGAGCCGAACAAAAAGAACCTCGGTTGGGAAAACGCTGTCGTCGTGTTGTCATTGTACTGGAAAAAAGATCAGAAACATCATCGCAGAAAACAAAACAAACACAACTTCAGTCGTGCCCATCCCTAAAAAAAAAAACAAGATAAAGCTTTTTGTCCCCGCTCACAAACAAGCGGCGAGCGCCCGGAGGAGAGCAGGATGCTGATGTAGAGTGAGAGAATGTCCCCGAGGTTCAATTACGGAGCCTCCACAGGTCGTCTCAGCCTTCATTAGCTGCCTGCTGGAGCAAACACTCCTTCCTCTGCTGCTCGTGTTGTCCTGAAGCTCGGGGAGAAGCCTCTCTAATGATCACACAAACAGCTTTCGCAGAGAGCAGGTCTCTGCTGTGTGCCGTTATGTGCTTTGTTAATGCAGCGGGGAAGGGGTCTCCGAGTCCCCCCGCAGCCTCGGCACGCTCTGCTCCTGCAGCTCCCACCTGAACGCCCTAACTAGACGCCCGGGTGTTGGCATGTTCAGACAGGGTGGAGGCTGATCGGCGCTCTGCAGGGCGGGGCGAGAGACGGACCGGAGCTGACTTTGTTTCTGCCCTTTGTGACGACAGTGGAACAGAGGCTGCTGCAGAGTAAAGAGTCCATCAGTATTAACTCATCCATTCATACACATTCACACACTGATGGTAGAGGCTGCTGCAGAGTAAAGAGTCCATCAGTATGAACTCATCCATTCATACACATTCACACACTGATGGTAGAGGCTGCTGCAGGGTAAGAGGTTAGCTGTGCTAACGTTGGGGAAAGAGATCACTCTGTATTCATGGAATTAATATTTGAAAGAAGATAGTTTCATTTTATTTAAATCCCATCTGAAGTTTTTTTCTCCAGAACATTTAATGAGAGGAACATGCAGATTTTTCTTTTCTTTTTTTTTTCTCGAAATCCCAATTTTCACCGTCACTGAGCATCATCCATGAGAAACGTTCGGCTCACAATCACATTAGGCAGCAATCAGGTCTCCTCTCTGTTACAGCAGCGTCTTAATTTCCTAAACGCTGCATGCAGATGAAAATTTAATCTGCTCACTTATTCTGGTAATGGAGATGGAAATTAGATTACACCGTATCTCAGCTCAGAGCCATCTGGGACGAGACTCAAGCTGAAAACTTTCCCCCGCTCGGCTTCTGAGAAGATGGAGAAATTCACCTGTCAGCCCCGTCACTGAAATCCAAACGCACAGAAGAGTCTTCTGAACTTTGACCTGCAACTGTTCTCTGAAGGACGTACTCGTTTCTGAGCGTTGTTCTTCCCTCAGTAATTCCACTGTAAGAGAATCGTGCTCTGGTGTCAGCAGCAGCTCCAGATCTGGATACTGTACTCACAAAAAGATTTAGTTTTTCCTTCGCCGTTGTAATTTTCAGAATCTGATTCCTGAAGTTCTGCCCCTTTTGGTTTTGATGGTGACATTTTTTGATTTTTGAATAGTCATTGACGAGCAGGCTAATGTTCCTAAAGTAAAAGTATTTATTAGGGGCGGGACTTTAACGGATTTGATTAATTAATTACAAGAAAGTAACACGTTACATTTTTTAAATGCATTTAATCACAGTTTGCCTCATAAAACTGTGCGGAACTGTTTGTCATTGCTACGCACTAGCTTGTCTCTAGCTTGT
>NC_136691.1:1283936-1296436 GCF_947650265.1 Symphodus melops
GGTTGCCAGATCCGTCAGAGAAACAAGTAATAACGAGCCGAGGTTGCCAGATCCGTCAGAGAAACAAGTAATAACGAGCCGTGGTTGCCAGATCCGTTAGAGAAACAAGTAATAATGAGCCGAGGTTGCCAGATCCGTCAGAGAGACAAGCAATAATGAGCCGAGGTTGCCAGATCCGTCAGAGAAACAAGTAATAACGAGCCGAGGTTGCCAGATCCGTCAGAGAAACAAGTAATAACGAGCCGTGGTTGCCAGATCCGTTAGAGAAACAAGTAATAATGAGCCGAGGTTGCCAGATCCGTCAGAGAGACAAGCAATAATGAGCCGAGGTTGCCAGATCCGTCAGAGAAACAAGTAATAACGAGCCGAGGTTGCCAGATCCGTCAGAGAAACAAGTAATAACGAGCCGTGGTTGCCAGATCCGTTAGAGAAACAAGTAATAATGAGCCGAGGTTGCCAGATCCGTCAGAGAGACAAGCAATAACGAGCCGAGGTTGCCAGATCCGTCAGAGAGATAAGCAATAACGAGCCGAGGTTGCCAGATCCATCAGAGAGACAAGTAATAACGAGCCGAGGTTGCTAGATCCGTCAGAGAGACAAGCAATAACGAGCCGAGGTTGCCAGATCCATCAGAGAGACAAGCAATAACGAGCCGAGGTTGCCAGATCCGTCAGAGAGACAAGTAATAACGAGCCGAGGTTGCCAGATCCGTCGAGGTTGCCATATCCGTCAGAGAAACAAGTAGTAACGAGCCAAGGTTTCCAGATCCGTCAGAGAAACAAGTAGTAACGAGCCGTGGTTGCCAGATCCATCAGAGAAACAAGCAATAACGAGCCGAGGTTGCCAGATCCGTCAGAGAAACAAGCAATAACGAGCCGAGGTTGCCAGATCCGTCAGAGAAACAAGCAATAACGAGCCGAGGTTGCCAGATCCGTCAGAGAAACAAGTAAAAATGAGCCGAGGTTGCCAGATCCGTTAGAGTAAGAGTGTATATTAGTATATTATATTATAACTATAAGGAATAATAATAATATATAACAATATATAGGATATATATAGTTATATATAATTATTATATATTATTCAAACATGAATGCAAACACTTCAAAACACTTTAAATGTATTTATTTCTGGTTAATACCTCCTCACCTGTTTTAAAGGGATGCTTCACCCATTTGCATGAAGCTGTGAATCATCAGACACAGATATTAGTGATGCAATATGACGCTTTTTGCATCACATGAAGAAAACTTTCAAGCAAAGAAAAACACATTTTTCTCGTCTCAGGGCAAAATGAGGGCTGGATTCACGACCATTCAACACTACTAGCATGTTTCTAATGATACACAGCTTCATGCAAATGGGTGAAGCACAGGTGTCTTCAGTTCCAGCTAAAAGACTTTCAGCTAATCCCCTTTTTCAAATCATGATCAACTAAATGACATCAATGTCAGCTCATTTCAACTCATTTAAATCAACTAATACTGTAGCAGCATGAGAGCATTGAAGAAGCAGGTTCAGGCTGAAAGAATGTGCTGCTTCATGTCAATAAAGAGCACACAGGCCTTTTCTGACTTCTTCAGTGAAATGAGTCGGCCTAGACTAACTTCTGCCTGAGAGGGAACATCTTGTTCTGATCTGTCATGTGACGTGCGTCCCCTGCTGTGAACATCACATCCGTACCTTTCTCAGAAACAGGAAAAAAAAAAAACCACAATCAGATAAACACGTGCACCCTTAATTTGATCAGGCAATAAACAAGTTGAGAGTTTGATGAAGGGAGCGTTAGGTCGACATAAAACAAGAATGAAGAATAACACAAGAGATTCTTCATGTCACCAGAAGGAATATAGAAGTCTTACAATAATCCGTCAGAGAGACAAGCAATAACGAGACGAGGTTGCCAGAACCGTCACAGAGACAAGCAATAACGAGCCGAGGTTGCCAGATCCGTCAGAGAAACAAGCAATAACGAGCCGAGGTTGCCAGATCCGTCAGAGAAACAAGCAATAACGAGCCGAGGTTGCCAGATCCGTCGAGGTTGCCAGATCCATCAGAGAGACAAGCAATAACGAGACGAGGTTGCCAGATCCGCCAGAGAGACAAGTAATAACGAGCCGAGGTTGCCAGATCCGTCAGAGAAACAAGCAATAACGAGCCGAGGTTGCCAGATCCGTCGAGGTTGCCAGATCCGTCAGAGAGACAAGCAATAACGAGCCGTGGTTGCCAGATCCGTCAGAGAAACAAGTAATAACGAGCCAAGGTTGCCAGATCCGTCAGAGAAACAAGTAATAACGAGCCGAGGTTGCCAGATCCGTCAGAGAAACAAGTATTAACGAGCCGTGGTTGCCAGATCCGTTAGAGAAACAAGTAATAACGAGCCAAGGTTGCCAGATCCGTCACAGAAACAAGTAGTAACGAGCCGTGGTTGCCAGATCCGTCAGAGAAACAAGTAATAACGAGCCGAGGTTGCCAGATCCGTCAGAGAAACAAGTAATAACGAGCCGAGGTTGCCAGATCCGTCAAGGTTGCCAGATCCGTCAGAGAAACAAGTAGTAATGAGACGAGGTTGCCAGATCCGTCAGAGAGACAAGCAATAACGAGCCGTGGTTGCCAGATCCGTCAGAGAGACAAGCAATAACGAGCCGAGGTTGCCAGATCCATCAGAGAGACAAGCAGTAACGAGCCGAGGTTGCCAGATCCGTCAGAGAAACAAGCAGTAACGAGCCGAGGTTGCCAGATCCGTCAGAGAAACAAGTAATAACGAGCCGAGGTTGCCAGATCCGTCGAGCTTGCCAGATCCGTCAGAGAAACAAGCAGTAACGAGCCGAGGTTGCCAGATCCGTCAGAGAAACAAGTAATAACGAGCCGTGGTTGCCAGATCCGTCAGAGAAACAAGTAATAACGAACCGAGGCTGCCAGATCCGTCAGAGAAACAAGTAATAACGAGCCGAGGTTGCCAGATCCGTCAGAGAAACAAGTAATAACGAGCCGAGGTTGCCAGATCCGTCAGAGAAACAAGTAATAACGAGCCGTGGTTGCCAGATCCGTTAGAGAAACAAGTAATAACGAGCCGAGGTTGCCAGATTCGCCAGAGAGACAAGTAATAACGAGCCGAGGTTGCCAGATCCGTCAGAGAAACAAGCAATAACGAGCCGAGGTTGCCAGATCCGTCAGAGAAACAAGCAATAACGAGCCGAGGTTGCCAGATCCGTCGAGGTTGCCAGATCCATCAGAGAGACAAGCAATAACGAGACGAGGTTGCCAGATCCGCCAGAGAGACAAGTAATAACGAGCCGAGGTTGCCAGATCCGTCGAGGTTGCCAGATCCGTCAGAGAGACAAGTAATAACGAGCCGTGGTTGCCAGATCCGTTAGAGAAACAAGCAATAACGAGACGAGGTTGCCAGATCCATCAGAGAAACAAGCAATAACGAGCCGAGGTTGCCAGATCCGTCAGAGAAACAAGCAATAACGAGCCAAGGTTGCCAGATCCGTCAGAGAAACAAGCAATAACGAGCCGAGGTTGCCAGATCCGTCGAGGTTGCCAGATCCGTCAGAGAGACAAGCAATAACGAGACGAGGTTGCCAGATCCGCCAGAGAGACAAGTAATAACGAGCCGAGGTTGCCAGATCCGTCAGAGAGACAAGCAATAACGAGCCGAGGTTGCCAGATCAGTCAGAGAGACAAGCAATAACGAGCCGAGGTTGCCAGATCCATCAGAGAGACAAGCAATAACGAGCCGAGGTTGCCAGATCCGTCAGAGAAACAAGTAATAACGAGCCGAGGTTGCCAGATCCGTCAGAGAAACAAGTAATAACGAGCCGAGGTTGCCAGATCCGTCGAGGTTGCCAGATCCATCAGAGAGACAAGCAATAACGAGCCGAGGTTGCCAGATCCGTCAGAGAAACAAGTAATAACGAGCCGAGGTTGCCAGATCCGTCAGAGAAACAAGTAATAACGAGCCGAGGTTGCCAGATCCGTCGAGGTTGCCAGATCCGTCAGAGAAACAAGCAGTAACGAGCCGTGGTTGCCAGATCCGTCAGAGAAACAAGTAATAACGAGCCGAGGTTGCCAGATCCGTCAGAGAAACAAGTAATAACGAGCCGTGGTTGCCAGATCCGTTAGAGGAACAAGTAATAACGAGCCGAGGTTGCCAGATCCGTCACAGAAACAAGTAGTAACGAGCCGTGGTTGCCAGATCCGTCAGAGAAACAAGTAATAACGAGCCGAGGTTGCCAGATCCGTCAGAGAAACAAGTAATAACGAGCCGAGGTTGCCAGATCCGTCAGAAAAACAAGTAGTAACGAGCCGAGGTTGCCAGATCCGTCAGAGAAACAAGTAGTAACGAGACGTGGTTGCCAGATCCGTCAGAGAGACAAGCAATAACGAGCCGAGGTTGCCAGATCAGTCAGAGAGACAAGCAATAACGAGCCGAGGTTGCCAGATCCATCAGAGAGACAAGCAATAACGAGCCGAGGTTGCCAGATCCGTCAGAGAAACAAATAATAACGAGCCGAGGTTGCCAGATCCGTCGAGGTTGCCAGATCCGTCAGAGAAACAAGTAATAACGAGCCGAGGTTGCCAGATCCGTCGAGGTTGCCAGATCCGTCAGAGAAACAAGCAGTAACGAGCCGAGGTTGCCAGATCCGTCAGAGAAACAAGTAGTAATGAGCCGTGGTTGCCAGATCCGTCAGAGAAACAAGTAATAACGAGCCGAGTTTGCCAGATCCGTCAGAGAAACAAGTAATAACGAGCCGAGGTTGCCAGATCCGTCAGAAAAACAAGTAGTAACGAGCCGAGGTTGCCAGATCCGTCAGAGAAACAAGTAGTAACGAGACGTGGTTGCCAGATCCGTCAGAGAGACAAGCAATAACGAGCCGAGGTTGCCAGATCAGTCAGAGAGACAAGCAATAACGAGCCGTGGTTGCCAGATCCGTTAGAGAAACAAGCAGTAACGAGCCGAGGTTGCCAGATCCGTCAGAGAAACAAGTAATAACGAGCCGTGGTTGCCAGATCCGTTAGAGAAACAAGTAATAACGAGCCGAGGTTGCCAGATCCGTCACAGAAACAAGTAGTAACGAGCCGTGGTTGCCAGATCCATCAGAGAAACAAGTAATAACGAGCCGAGGTTGCCAGATCCGTCAGAGAAACAAATAATAACGAGCCGAGGTTGCCAGATCCGTCAAGGTTGCCAGATCCGTCAGAGAAACAAGTAGTAATGAGCCGAGGTTGCCAGATCCGTCAGAGAGACAAGCAATAACGAGCCGTGGTTGCCAGATCCGTCAGAGAGACAAGCAATAACGAGCCGAGGTTGCCAGATCCGTCAGAGAAACAAGCAATAACGAGCCGAGGTTGCCAGATCCGTCGAGGTTGCCAGATCCGTCAAAGAGACAAGCAATAACGAGACGAGGTTGCCAGATCCGCCAGAGAGACAAGTAATAACGAGCCGAGGTTGCCAGATCCGTCAGAGAAACAAGTAATAACGAGCCGAGTTTGCCAGATCCGTCAGAAAAACAAGGTAATAACGAGCCGAGGTTGCCAGATCCGTCGAGGTTGCCAGATCCGTCAGAGAAACAAGTAGTAACGAGCCGAGGTTGCCAGATCTGTCAGAGAAACAAGTAGTAACGAGCCGTGGTTGCCAGATCCGTCAGAGAAACTAGTAATAACGAGCCGAGGTTGCCAGATCCGTAGAGGTTGCCAGATCCGTCAGAGAAACAAGTAGTAACGAGCCGAGGTTGCCAGATCCGTCAGAGAGACAAGCAATAACGAGCCGTGGTTGCCAGATCCGTCAGAGAGACAAGGAATAACGAGCCGAGGTTGCCAGATCCGCCAGAGAGTCAAGCAATAACGAGCCGAGGTTGCCAGATCCGTCAGAGAGACAAGCAATAACGAGCCGAGGTTGCCAGATCCGTCAGAGAGACAAGCAATAACGAGCCGAGGTTGCCAGATCCGTCAGAGAGACAAGCAATAACGAGCCGAGGTTGCCAGATCCGTCAGAGAAACAAGCAATAACGAGCCGAGGTTGCCAGATCCGTCAGAGAAACAAGTAATAACGAGCCGAGGTTGCCAGATCCGTCAGAGAAACAAGTAATAACGAGCCGAGGTTGCCAGATCTGTCAGAGTAAGAGTGTATATTAGTATATTATATTATATTATATTATATTATAACTATAAGGAATAATAATAATATATAGTAATGTATGATTATTATATATTATTCAAACATGAATGCAAACACTTCAAAACACTTTAAATGTATTTATTTCTGGATAATACCTCCTCACCTGTTTTAAAGGGATACTTCACCCATTTGCATGAAGCTGTGTATCATTAGACACAGATATTAGTGATGCAATATGACGCTTTTTGCATCACATGAAGAAAACTTTCAAGCAAAGAAAAACACATTTTTCTCGTCTCAGGGCAAAATGAGGGCTGGATTCACGACCATTCAACACTACTAGCATGTTTCTAATGATACACAGCTTCATGCAAATGGGTGAAGCACAGGTGTCTTCAGTTCCAGCTAAAAGACTTTCAGCTAATCCCCTTTTTCTAATCATGATCAACTAAATGACATCAATGTCAGCTCATTTCAACTCATTTAAATCAACTAATACTGTAGCAGCATGAGAGCATTGAAGAAGCAGGTTCAGGCTGAAAGAATGTGCTGCTTCATGTCAATAAAGAGCACACAGGCCTTTTCTGACTTCTTCAGTGAAATGAGTCGGCCTAGACTAACTTCTGCCTGAGAGGGAACATCTTGTTCTGATCTGTCATGTGACGTGCGTCCCCTGCTGTGAACATCACATCCGTACCTTTCTCAGAAACAGGAAAAAAAAAAAAACACAATCAGATAAACACGTGCACCCTTAATTTGATCAGGCAATAAACAAGTGGAGAGTTTGATGAAGGGAGCGTTAGGTCGACATAAAACAAGAATGAAGAATAACACAAGAGATTCTTCATGTCACCAGAAGGAATATAGAAGTCTTACAATTAGTTTGTCAGGAAATAAATCATTCAAAGCAAAAGTCATAGGAAGAAAACACAACACAAACAGTGTTTCCATGGAGATGAGGTCCATGTGAAGGAGAACATGTGTGACGTGGACTCTGGAGCACATTCTGCTGCCTGATAGTGTTGTGCTATTTCATTGATTTGATATTCTTTATTAATCCCTGAGGGGGAAACTCTGTTTCTCACTCTGTGATTGTAGAGACATGCTTCACACACACACACACACACACACACACACACACACACACACACACACACACACACACACACACACAGGCCTGAATCACACACGTGCACAAGCAGGACCTGTGGACACGTCCCCACTGGAAGCGCCCCGAGCTGCTGGGGGGTCGGTGCCTTGGGGGGTCGGATCTTTAATAAGAAGAAGAAGAGACGATGATGAAAGCAAATAATAAATAGGAATATAATAAATGTGTAATAAATGTGTTTACAGATGTTCATGTGCACACACACACACACACAGACACACACACACACACACACACACACACCCCTTCTTCCTGCTCTTTGTCTTATCTAATATGTTGATCACGTAAAGAGGCAGGAAGTGTAGTCATTAAAAACAGTGTGATCTGTGTGCTGGGCTCACTGCCTGCAGAGGACACTCTTCTTTCAGACCCTCCTCTTCTTCACATGTGAGTAGAGTCCTTCCTCAACATGTCTGCTAATGTTCGAGTGCTGCTGTCTTCTTCTTCTTCTTCTTCCACCTGCTAACATGTTTGATCGTCCGTAAAGTCCCAGCAAGAGAGGAGAGGAGCAGCCATGAGTTTGATCCGAGCAGCCGGTCTCTTCATCGTCCTCGTCCTCCTCTCTGTGTCAGGTACTTCACATCCACACTTTCACTCACTTTGGGACTAAAAAGAGGAAGTGTGGGAGGGATTCATGCACACTGAAGCTCACCTGTGTGAAAAGTGGATCAGCTTCAGGTGACTTGATTTGGAGCTGGACTTAAATGTGGTTGCAGGGAGACTCACATAGACTAAATAATGCAGGGACAAAACATCAAACAGGAAGTGTGAATGCACGGTACACGACTAAAAGTGAAGAAGAGCATCAATGTGTCTGTTCCAATCCAAACAGACACACACACACACACACACACACACACACACACACACACACACACACACACACACACACACACACAATGGACAAATTGATCTGTAAGAGGGGCGCCATATCTTCTACCATCAAACCCTGCTACTTCCTGCTTTAAGAGGGAGATCTGATCCAATCAGCTGCCTCCACTCTGACCACACACACACAGACACACACACACAGACACACAGTCAGAGACACACACTCACACACACACACACACACACAGACACACACACACAGACACACAGTCAGAGACACAGACACACACACAGACACACACACAAACACACACACACAGACACACAGTCAGAGACACAGACACACACACAGACACACACACAAACACAGTCAGAGACACACACACACAGACACACACACACACACACACACACACACACGTAGACACTCAAACACACACACACACACACACACACACACACTCACACGCACAGACACACACACACACACGTAGACACACACACACACACACGCACACACACACACACAGAGACACACACGTAGACACACACACACACACACACACACACACACAGAGACACACACGTAGACACACACACACACACACACACACACACAATCAGCAAACACACACACACACACAGTAGACCTTGAATTTCCCTCGGCATCAATAAACTATCTATCTAGACTGTGCTCTCTCTGTACAACCTGCAGTTCCTCCAGTGTCCACTAGAAGTACAGGAAGTCACATACACACCCATTTAAAAAAGTCTATATATATTTTGAGTCTTTAAAGTGATTACAGTCTGATAGAATCATGATCAGATGATTTTTAGATGTTGCGATATGTTGAGGTTTTTATTTGTTCTTCTTAAAGTTCTGAATGTTGATGGTTGTTCCTGATGTGCTCTGTGTTGCAGCGGTTCAGGTTCAGGATGTCTGGGGTGTGACGTGCTCTCCTGATTGGATCTGTGCCAATAAAGGATCAACTGTGAAGATGAACTGCACCATGATACCCCCAGAGGGAATAAACCAGGAAGTTAACACACAGGAAACATTTTGGTCTAAAGATTCTAAATATGATGTAGATGTTAAAGAAGACCCCCAGTATTCAGGCCGTGTGCAGAGAACCTGTGTGAGGAACAACTGTACTCTGACCATCACAGACGTGAGATGGACAGACTTGGGTATATACATGTTTCAGAGAAACATGAGCAGATATTCAGAGGAAGGTCGGGTCCTCCTGAGTGTCACAGGTAATATTTCAGACTTTATTCTCTGAGCTCAGTTTCTAACATGCTGTATATACATGTATTTACTTGTGCATGTTTGTGTGCTGATATTTCTACTCATGTTCAGATCTCGAGGTGAAGGTGATCAGACGAGATGAGACTGGACTCATCTTTAGGTGTGTGAACAGTTGTTATGGTGATCGCTCCATCATCTGGTTCAAGAATGGAGAGGAAATCAAAAATGAAACATCAGATGATTATTCATCCAATCAGATTCTTCATACAGACAGTTATTCCTGTGCTGTACGAGGACAAGAGAAGTTCCCGTCTCCTCCAGTGTGTGAGTTTATTTACAGTCTTCACTGATTCATACCATCACACACACACACACACACACACGCACACACAAACACACCACACACACACACACACAAACACACACACACATACACTCAGTAGACTGTGCTCTCTTTGTACAAATATAAACATTAAATATGAAGAATTCACTAAAAATATAAAGAAATAATTAAAGACTAATATGTACGAGACTAAATAAGATAATAGTGCAGTGGTGAGTAGTGCAAGAGGATGAAGTAAATGCTAAACAACAACCTGCAGTTCCTCCAGTGTCTACTAGAAGTACAGGAAGTCACATACACACCCATTTAAAAAAGTCTTTATATATTTTTGAGTCTTTAAAGTGATTACAGTCTGATAGAATCATGATCAGATGATTTTTAGATGTTGCGATATGTTGAGGTTTTATTTCTTCTTCTTAAAGTTCTGAATGTTGATGGTTGTTCCTGATGTGCTCTGTGTTGCAGCGGTTCAGGCTCAGGATGTCTGGGGTGTGAGGTGCTCTCCTCATAGGATCTGTGCTGTTAAAGGATCGACTGTGAAGATGAACTGCACCATGATACCTCCAGAGGGACTAAACCAGGAAGTTAACACTCAGGAACCATTTTGGTCTCAAGGTCCTAAATATGATGTAGATGTTAAAGAAGACCCCCGGTATTCAGGCCGTGTGCAGAGTACCTGTGTGAGGAACAACTGTACTCTGACCATCACAGACGTGAGACGGACAGACGAGGATTATTACGCGTTTCAGAGAAACATGAGCAGATATTCAGAGAGACGTCTGGTCTTCCTGAGAGTCAGAGGTAATATTTCAGACTTTATTCTCTGAGCTCAGTTTCTAACATGCTGTATATACATGTATTTACTTGTGCATGTTTGTGTGCTGATATTTCTACTCATGTTCAGATCTCAAGGTGAAGGTGAGAAGACGAGATGAGACTGGACTCATCTTTATGTGTCAGCACACATGTTATGATGATCCCTCCGTCATCTGGTTCAAGAACGGAGAGGAAATCAAAAATGAAACATCACGTGATTATTCATCCAATCAGATTCTTCATACAGACAGTTATTCCTGTGCTGTACGAGGACAAGAGAAGTTCCCGTCTCCTCCAGTGTGTGAGTTTATTTACAGTCTTCACTGATTCATACCATCACACACATACATACACACATACACACACACACACACACACACACACACACACACAGCCTTTAAAGGACCAAAGCTGTTCAATATAACACGTCCACCATCATCTGATGTGAGTGTAAACGCTCTCTCTGATTCTCCTCCAGATGCTCCAAAGCTTCCCTCTGTGTCACTGAGTTCCCACGGTGAGATAGAGGAGGGCTCTTCAGTCAATCTGACCTGTAGCAGTGATGCTAACCCAGCAGCTAATTACACCTGGTACAAGGTGGACGGACCTCTAAACCCTCATCACACATCTTCAGGAGCAACGCTTGTCTTCAGCTCCATCCAGTCCTCTGACTTCGGGGAGTTTTACTGTGAAGCTGAGAACACGCTGGGGAGAACGACCTCCAAACACATCTCTGTCAACCTCCCATGTGAGTAAAACACTCATTAAATAGAGTGAGATAAAGATACTTCTACCTACCAACCAAGCAGCAACCTCCACTGTTGAAACATGAAGCTGAAGCAGAAATATAAACTCCTGCAGTTCCTGGAGTGTCCACTAGAGGCTGGCTGCAGTTCCTGGAGTGTCCACTAGAGGCTGGCTGCAGCAGCACAGGAAGTCACATACACACCCATTCAAACAGCCTGTTTTTACAGCAGACATGAACATGTTTACAGCCTGCTTCAAAAAACCAAATAGGTGTGATTAGCTCATGTCTCCATCCACACACACTGTACGGGGGGAATGTTTTGATGACTCAGCAGTTTTGATTGGATGAAGGATCAGAGTTATTCACAATAAGGCGTATAGCTGAGCTGATTGACAGGTGGGCGCCGTGTCACGGTTTGTCAGGAGGCTTAAAACCCGCCTCAGCTCTCAGCCTGTCGTTAGCTTGACTCAGAGATAGCAGTCTGTCGTTAGCTTGACTCAGAGTTAGCAGTCTGTCGTTAGCTTGACTCAAAGTTAGCAGTCTGTCGTTAGTTTGACTCAGAGTTAGCAGCCTGTCGTTAGCTTGACTCAGAGTTAGCAGTCTGTCGTTAGTTTGACTCAGAGTTAGCAGCCTGTCGTTAGTTTGACTCAGAGTTAGCAGTCTGTCGTTAGCTTGACTCAGAGTTAGCAGTCTGTCGTTAGCTTGACTCAGAGTTAGTAGTCTGTCGTTAGCTTGACTCAGAGTTAGCCTGACTCAGCACAAAAAGTGAAAAGGAGCTGAAGTGTTTGATGCTGAGCGCCATGAAGTGGAGCAGCTGAATGTTTGTCTCTTCAGCCGGAGTTTCTCCTCCAGCCTCCTCGTATTGATGTGTGAACAGGAAGATTAGAGGAGCAGTCATCCTGACATGAAGTAGAAAGTTGAAGGAGGTCAGAAGTGAAAACAGTGTAATCCTTGTCTCGTCCATGGTGTCAGACTGAATGATGAACAGAGAGGATCACAGAAAGGAAAAGTGATGTTTCAGTCTCATCCTTCCTCTCAAGTGTCTCACATATCTCTCTTTCATTCTTAGGGATCTCATACTCAGTAATAACCATCCTCAGGTGGACTCTGCTGCCCCTCTTGTTGAGTCCTCATCTCCTCCTGGCTCTGTGGACGAGGTCAAACCATCAACATTCATTCTGTTCTTTATGACCGCCATCTTGTTCTATGTGGATTTATTGT
>NC_136691.1:1298936-1326436 GCF_947650265.1 Symphodus melops
AAAGTACACACTTACACAAAGAACACACTTACACAAAGTACACACTGACACAAAGTACACACTTACACAAAGTACACACTTACACAAAGTACACTGACACAAAGTACACACTTACACAAAGTACACAATTACACAAAGGACACACTTACACAAAGTACACACTGACACAAAGTACACACTGACACAAAGTACACACTGACACAAAGTACACACTTACACAAAGTACTCACTTACACAAAGTACACACTTACATAAAGTACACACTTACACAAAGTACACACTGACACAAAGGACACACTGACACAAAGTACTCACTTACACAAAGTACACACTTACATAAAGGACACACTTACACAAAGTACACACTGACACAAAGGACACACTGACACAAAGTACTCACTTACACAAAGTACACACTTACATAAAGGACACACTTACACAAAGTACACACTGACACAAAGTACACACTGACACAAAGTACACACTGACACAAAGTACTCACTTACACAAAGTACACACTTACATAAAGTACACACTTACACAAAGTACACACTTACACAAAGTACACACTGACACAAAGGACACACTGACACAAAGTACACACTGACACAAAGTACACACTGACACAAAGTACACACTGACACAAAGTACACACTTACACAAAGTACACACTTGCTAGCTGACTCCACGTCGCTCTGATCACAAAATTCACCTTTTGGAGACTTGTGAAGACATGTAGAAATATGTAATCTCTTTTTTATCTGTTATTTTTCCTTTTATACATTTTTTACTTTCCTGATTTGTATTGGAGTTTTAAAAGACTTTGTCAGATGTTTTATAATTTTTGAATTTTCAATAAATGTCATATAATCTTGTGAAATCCTCCTGTTTTGATTGGGTTTCTTCACGACGCCCCGTGAGCCTCGGAGGTAAGCACTGACCCATCGCACTACGGCACACTGAAAAAAGAAACAGATGTTCACAGCTCATAGCACGTAGCAGCGACAGTAGAGGGGTAGCTGTTAAGGGCTTGGTACCTAATTATCCTAGGGGACGGGTATGTAGATAATCCTGGCAGCGCTCAGATGGACCCTTCCTCCTTGGCTGGGTGTTAGATGATTTTATTTTGAGCTGCGATCTTATAAGAAATATTAGACTAGAGGTGGGAAAGGAGGTCGCCCTCTGAGTTCTAGGAAATAGTAGACTAGTTAACTACAGCAGGTGATGAACTTCTCTTACCTGCAATAGGACCTTCATGCCCGTGGAGGACGCCCAACACTTTGTAGAGTATTTGACATTTTTGATAGATATAGTAACCCTAAAAAGGTCAAATATGGGACCTTTAATGTCCTATAAATATGAAGAGAAAACACCGTGCTACAAAGTACTTTACTCTACACGTCCTGTAGTTAGACTCTGTGTCCACTAGGTGGTGACATCTTCCTGACTCAGCATGTTTATCTGAGACTCATTTGGAAAAGATGAATCAGAGAACTCACTTCTTCAGAGCACTTTCAAACTTGATTTCATTTTTCATTTTGAAAAAGTGACGATAACTAAACATCCTGTATGAAGTGAATTCATCTGTATCGGATGGTGATGGCCAAGACAAATATGTTTACGGTTTGAGTCCCATCAAATTTTATTCTAAGTTTCCACAGGCGTCATCATCAGTCTGACGTCCAGCCTTCACCGTTGGACTTTGTCCTAACAAACAACCACTACAGTCGTCATGAATGCACAGCCAGCTCTGACCTCCACCTGAGGAGCAAGAAGTGTGGACGACAGGAACACGAGGAATACGAAGGAGAAATCCTTCCTTCCATGTCCCCCTCTCCCATTTTTCATATGGAAAATAATAAAAACGTCTGGAGATAAAATGTGTTATGAATTTGTGCTGTGCAAATAATGTTAGCTGGTTTGACTGATTGAACAGACGGGCCTTTATTTATTCTTTCTGCTAAACAAATAGTCCGTTAGGGCGAGATGTGCTGCTTGGCCAATGGGGGGAGACCGAGGGCCGACAAACTTTTACACAGCAGGATTCAAAATGTGCAAATTTTGCAATGACAGTAGGAAACCTCCCTGGGGGGCCCTATCTAACAGCACCCGCTGTCTTTTCTCTGCTGTGAGACGATGAATGTCAGTAAAGGGAATGTACCAAACCAAACTCCGTCCTGTGTTTCTTCATCCTCATTGAAGTTGGACTATCATCGATCAGGAATAAAAACCTGAATTATGTCACAAAAGTCAAACATCCAACGCAACGACACGTGAGGAAATATTTAAAAAAGGTCAAACAAACAAGAATCATTCACGTCCCACGAGGACCCGCCCTACTCTGTCTGTGATTGGCTGGTGAAAGGAGAGAGACAGGCAGACAGACCAACCAACAGAGAAAAGCAGGTTTCTTCCTGCCTCCATCATCTCTGCTTTTATTTCTTCTTCTGAGAAATATAATGACACTAAACTTGACATGTCATCGTAGTTACTGAACACTGGTGACTTTCATTTGACACAAACACACAAAGCTTATTAAATACCTCAATGTGTTGTCTGTTTTCTGTTCAGATTTAAAAAACTAATGAACTTAATAAAAGCTGGTCAGACACAGCTCATTTACATATTTAAAGCTACAGACACAGAAACAGCATGTTCTGAGCAGAGAGGGGGCGTGGTCAGACACAGCTCATTTACATATTTAAAGCTACAGACACAGAAACAGCCTGTTCTGAGCAGAGAGGGGGCGTGGTCAGACACAGCTCATTTACATATTTAAAGCTACAGACACAGAAACAGCCTGTTCTGAGCAGAGAGGGGGCGTGGTCAGACACAGCTCATTTACATATTTAAAGCTACAGACACAGAAACAGCCTGTTCTGAGTAGGGCTGAAATAGAGGGGTTTATAGACATGATCAAATACAGGATCAGAGTGGATTTACAACAACACACTTCACACACATGATGAAGAGGAGCGAGGACACTTCAGATTGATGGTGGTCTTCCTGTCAGAAGTGTCTGAAAGAGCCGTTTGTTCAGTCTGCAGCTCAGTGCTGATTCTGGACTCTGAACTCACAGCACAGGGGACTTTTACAAACTTCACTTTCACAGGAATATTGTGCCACTTCACAGTCACACGGGGCCTCTTAGGGAGCTTTCCTACACTCATTGCAATAGTTGCACATGTTGAGCCCCTGCTATGGTTTACAGTTGGTTAGCTCTTGGACGCCCCCTACTGGCCAGTCTGTTGACAAACATCAGAAATCCCTGATGTCTAAAAGGAAGAAGAAAGTGGTGGCTGTTGATCATTATGAAAACGTTTTGACTCTCTGCTGTCCACTCTTTGAAATAACACTCTGTATGTTCTGGCACATGGCTCCTCCTTTGTCATTACTGTGATCGTGGCGTCCTGCTGCTTCTCTTCCTGCTCATTTCCACGGTCGTCTACAAATGTCAGACATTTCTCACCAGTTTGTGCAACATGAAAAACATGCAGGCACCAAAACCACACTGTTCAACATCCTGTCATATCTGATATCAGTGCCCGCAAAGACGCAGACTTATCAACTCGTGCATCTCCTTCTGTTCTTATCTGGGACTCTGCCATGCAAATGAGAGCCAACATGCAGAGACGTCTTCAATGTAGCTGATGAAATGTAATGAATGTTTACATTTGAATGCAGGTTGTCACGTTGACAGAGAAGAAGCCCAGACAGCAAAGAGGTGAACATACAATAAGACATTCCAGTCAGACACGTCCCGTTTGTGTCCTTTAAGAGACGAAATACAGCAGAACTAAGTTTGTGTTGGAGCATCCAGGCTCCGCCCTCGTCCCTCCTCCACACATGCACACATTTACAGAGTGATGGGCTGATGTCCTAACCCTCACATATCCTGTGTTTAAGTCAAAACTCCAATGACAATATTCATGGGAGATTACTGTGTCTTTGAACACAGGGACAAATCAAGTTTGGGAAATTGTGTTGTCTGTTTTCTGTTCAGATTTAAAAAACTAATGAACTTAATAAAAGCTGGTCAGACACAGCTCATTTACATATTTAAAGCTACAGACACAGAAACAGCCTGTTCTGAGCAGAGAGGGGGTGTGGTCAGACACAGCTCATTTACATATTTAAAGCTACAGACACAGAAACAGCCTGTTCTGAGCAGAGAGGGGGCGTGGTCAGACACAGCTCATTTACATATTTAAAGCTACAGACACAGAAACAGCCTGTTCTGAGCAGAGAGGGGGCGTGGTCAGACACAGCTTATTTACATATTTAAAGCTACAGACACAGAAACAGCCTGTTCTGAACAGGGCTGAAATAGAGGGGTTTATAGACATGATCAAATACAGGATCAGAGTGGATTTACAACAACACACTTCACACACATGATGAAGAGGAGCTCTGACACTTCAGATTGATGATGGTCTTCCTGTCAGAAGTGTCTGAAAGAGGCGTTTGTTCAGTCTGCAGCTCAGTGCTGATTCTGGACTCTGGACTCACAGCACAGGGGACTTTTACAAACTTCACTTTCACAGGAATATTGTGCCACTTCACAGTCACACGGGGCCTCTTAGGGAGCTTTCCTACACTCATTGCAATAGTTGCACATGTTGAGCCCCTGCTATGGTTTACAGTTGGTTAGCTCTTGGACGCCCCCTACTGGCCAGCCTGTTGACAAACATCAGAAATCCCTGATGTCTAAAAGGAAGAAGAAAGTGGTGGCTGTTGATCATCATGAAAACGTTTTGACTCTCTGCTGTCCACTCTTTGAAATAACACTCTGTATGTTCTGGCACATGGCTCCTCCTTTGTCATTACTGTGATCGTGGCGTCCTGCTGCTTCTCTTCCTGCTCATTTCCACGGTCGTCTACAAATGTCAGACATTTCTCACCAGTTTGTGCAACATGAAAAACATGCAGGCACCAAAACCACACTGTTCAACATCCTGTCATATCTGATATCAGTGCCCGCAAAGACGCAGACTTATCAACTCGTGCATCTCCTTCTGTTCTTATCTGGGACTCTGCCCTGCAAATGAGAGCCAACATGCAGAGACGTCTTCAATGTAGCTGATGAAATGTAATGAATGTTTACATTTGAATGCAGGTTGTCACATTGACAAAGAAGAAGCCCAGACAGCAAAGAGGTGAACATACAATAAGACATTCCAGTCAGACACGTCCCGTTTGTGTCCTTTAACAGATGAAATACAGCAGAACTAAGTTTGTGTTGGAGCATCCAGGCTCCGCCCTCGTCCCTCCTCCACACATGCACACATTTACAGAGTGATGGGCTGATGTCCTAACCCTCACATATCCTGTGTTTAAGTCAAAACTCCAATGACAATATTCATGGGAGATTACTGTGTCTTTGAACACAGGGACAAATCAAGTTTTGGAAATTCAATCAAGATTTTGCACTGAGTTGTGAGTTGAGGGTGTTGATGTCTCTGAGTCCGGGGGGGGGGGGGGGTTCAGTGTTGGCAGAGAGAGTCGTGGGTGGTGGGCGGAGCTTCTGTGGTGCACTTCTGTGGTGCAGAGAGTCAGCGGGGGGGGCTCTGTGGTCGAAGCTGTTCCGGAATCTGCTCATGTGTGCGAGCAGCATCCATCCCTGAGAGCAGGGGAGTGAACATGGTGTGTGGGTGTGTGTGTGTGTGTGTGTGTGTGTGTGTGTGTGTGTGTGTGTGTGATGTCACAGGTGCAGCGCGACCTCTCTGTGTGGAGTCTGCATGTTCTCCCTGTGCATGGCGTGCGCTCTCTCCGGCTTCCTCCCACCGTCCAATCAGATGCTGCTTAGGTTACCTGCTGACTCTGAACTGTCTGGAGGTGTGAATGTGAGTGTCTGTCTCGACATGTCAGCTCTGTGATTGGCTGGTGAACAGTCCAGGGTGTAACCCCGCCTCTCACCTTATGACAGCTGGGATCAGCCTGTAACCCCCCCCCCCCCCCGCCCCCCCCCCCCCCCCCCTTCTTCTTGCTCTTTGTCTTATCTAATATGTTGATCACGTAAAGAGGCAGGAAGTGTAGTCATTAAAAACAGTGTGATCTGTGTGCTGGGCTCACTGCCTGCAGAGGACACTCTTCTTTCAGACCCTCCTCTTCTTCACATGTAAGTAGAGTCCTTCCTCAACATGTCTGCTAATGTTTGAGTGCTGCTGTCTTCTTCTTCTTCTTCTTCCACCTGCTAACATGTTTGATCGTCCGTAAAGTCCCAGCGAGAGAGGAGAGGAGCAGCCATGAGTTTGATCCGAGCAGCCAGTCTCTTCATCGTCCTCGTCCTCCTCTCTGTGTCAGGTACTTCACATCCACACTTTCACTCACTTTGGGACTAAAAAGAGGAAGTGTGGGAGGGATTCATGCACACTGAAGCTCACCTGTGTGAAAAGTGGATCAGCTTCAGGTGACTTGATTTGGAGCTGGACTTAAATGTGGTTGCAGGGAGACTCACATAGACTAAATAATGCAGGGACAAAACATCAAACAGGAAGTGTGAATGCACGGTACACGACTAAAAGTGAAGAAGAGCATCAATGTGTCTGTTCCAATCCAAACAGACACACACACACACACACACACACACACACACACACACACACACACACACAGATAAACACACATAGACACTCAGACACAAACACACACACACAGATAAACACACGTAGACACTCAGACACACACACACACACACACACACACACACACACACACACATAGACTCTCAGACACACACATAGACACAGGCACACAAACAGAAACACACACACACACACACAGACACACACACACACAGAAACACACTCACACACACGCAGACACACACACACAGAAACACACTCACACACACGCAGACAACACACACACACACACACACACGTAGACTCTCAGACACACACACACACAGACACAGGCACACAAACAGAAACACACACACAGATGCACACACACATAGACACTCAGACAGACACACACACACACACACACACACACACAGATAAACACACGTAGACACTCAGACACACACACACAGACATACACACACACAGACACACACACACACAGGTAGACACTCAGACACACACACACACACACACACACACACACACGGACGCACAGTCACTCAGACACACACACACGGACACACACACACACATAGACACTCAGACACACACACACACAGATAAACACACGTAGACACTCAGACACACACACACACTCAGACACACACACACATGTGGCATGGTGTGTTTTAATAGAGAACATATTTTTGCCCCTCTTTAAATTTTGAGGCTTCTAAAGACTAAACTGTGAAAACATCATCAAACTTCACTTCCTGTATTATTATTTGATCATCTGAGTGAATGTCCTTCGTATGGGTGATATTATTCCTGCTAAAGTCAGCCTGATCAGCAGAGGGCGCTCTAAGCTTCAGTGATCAACGTCTGTTCGTCTCCAAACATTTGATCATGTTTTCATGGCTGCCACTAAAATATGTGAAGGTGATCAGAGACACTGACATGTGAGCAGGTTTAATCTGTGATGAACCTTAACGAGTGTAAACTGTGCTAACACATCTAAAGTCTCTCTCTGTACTCTTATTAAAGGCCTGAGCTCAGGGCAGCTACAATAACCCGGCTCATGGTTTCTGTACCTTGAACAGCAAGAAGAACAAAGTCAACTAGACAATTCCAGCAGAAATTGTGAGGCTGGTTGCCGTCTGTGTTTCTGAGTTAAACTGCAGTAAGACTGTTGAACTGTAGTCAGCTAACAGCTAAGACAGAACTCTGTCCCACTGCTATGGTCCCACTCAAACGATGATGTCATCACTCTAACTCTGAATACCTGCTGCTCACTGATTGGTTGACATTCAGCTTTGATCTGCCAAACTGCCAGAACATTCTATCAGTGTATTTGAATGGGCTTACCACTGCTCGCAAAACCTCAAATATTTTGAAAACCAAACATGATATCATCGATCCATTTGGACTGTGAGCGACAGCTCAAATAAGCGCACGTTTCGATGTATTTTATTTTCATCTAGCATTCAGACTGAGACCACAGTGGCAATTTTAAAACATGAGTAAAAACTGTGAAATTCTGGACATCAGTTAGAGTGAGAGCCCAATGTGTGTGTATGTGGTGCGTGACTGTCAAACAAATGTCTCTCCTGAGAGACTGTAACATTTTATTTTTTTACTTTTTGCTTTATGAGTGAGAGGACACTCAGAGCTTTCTTTTGATGTATTTTGTTTGTATATGTGAGCAACAATGACTTCAGGATGGCGATTTACAAATATGTTTCCAAAACTGACGTTTTTGGCAGTTACACTCTAGGATTTGAATTTTTGCCATTCATTTTCAATGGGGTGAATTTTTTGTCGTTTAAACTCGATTTGTGTCCAAACCGTGTGACCGAAGTTTCAAACAAAGTAATAACACCCATGTCGTGACCGAGCCGCTCGTTTTGATACCTTTTTTGTGTACATGGCGCAAACGCTGTGGGAGGAGTAGCGTGCCAAAATCTGAGGATATAAGAATAATTAAAACCGCAAGCGGTGATGAAGGGACCGAAGCACCCCACGCATGTCGGCGCGTGTCGCGACCGCGAGAGTACGACCGAGGCCAAGCAGCAGGCCTTACAGTCATCGAAGGTTAAAAAATTGGAGTGCGCCGAGACATCAAAGTTTGATGGTACGCCGTGGCCACGCCCCTTGACGAAATAACGTGCAGAGCACAACATGTCTAGAACACACTAAGATTGAGTTTGCGATGATCGGATAAACGCTTTTGGAGGAGTTCGTTCAGATAGCTAACCTGTAAACCGCGAATTTTAGCCATTCAAAAAAAATATGGAGGACTTCCTGTTGGGTTTTGACCATGGGTGTAAGAGGATTTTATGTAGCGCCTGTCATGCCCAATGAGCATAAAAAATCTCATGCATGTAGGACAAAGAAACCTCTATGGGGAGGCCATTTTTAAGATTTCATGGGGGCGCCACTGAGTCATTTAGCCACGCCCACTTACTATAACAACATGACAAGTTTAACTTTTCCCCAGGGATCATGTGTCTGATGTTTGGTGACTCTACACCTTTATTAAGCACTGTAACAAACTACTTCCTGTTTGTGACAAACAACGCGTATGTACGACCACACCCTTTAACGAAATAACGTGCAGAGCACAACGAGAGATCTTCAACATGTCAAGATCACACTGACATTGTCATCGTGTCAATCGGATAATTGCTTTTGGAGGAGTTCGTTCAAATAGCTAACCTGTGAAACGCGAATTTTCGCCATTAAAAAAAAATATGGCGGACTTCCTGTTTAATATTGACTATGGGTGTGAGAGGATTTTTTGTAGGTCCTGACATTATGAACGTACCAAAAAATTGTCATGTATGTAAAAGAAAAAAACCTCTATGGGGAGGCCTTTCAGAAAGGTAAAATATGGGTGCGCCGAGACATCAATGTTTGATGGTACGCCATGGCCACGCCCTTAAACGAAATAACGTGCAGAGCACAACGAGAGATCTTCAACATGTCTGGAATACACTGACACTGAGTTTACGATGATCGGATAAACGCTGTTGTAGGAGTTCGTTCAAATAGCTAACCCGTGAAAGAGGAATTTAAGCAGTTTTTATTGCATTCAAAAAAATATGGTGGACTTCCTGTTGGGTTTTGACCATGGGTGTAAGAGGATTTTATGTAGCTCCTGACATGCCCAATGAGCATAAAAAAAATTGTGTATGTAGGACAAAAAAACCTCAATGGGGAGGCCTTTTTGAAAATCTCAAGGGGGCGCCACTGAGTCATTTAGCCACGCCCACTTTTTGTGCCAACATGTCTAGTTTCATTTGTCCACTGGGATCATGTGTGTGATGTTTGATGAATGTATGACTATATTAAGACCCCTAACAAACTACTTCCTGTTTGTGACGAACAACGCGTCCGTATGACCACGCCCTTTGAGGAAATAACGTGCGGAGCACAACAAGAGATCTTCAACATGTCAAGAACAAGCAGATACTTAATTTGCGTCCATCGAAAAAACACTTTTGGAGGAGTTCGTTCAAATAGCTAACCTGTGAAACGCAAGTTTTCGCCATTGAAAAAAAATATGGCGGACTTCCTGTTTGGCTTTAACTATGGGCGTAAGAGGATTTTATGTGAGATCTCGCATGCTTAATGTGTATAAAAATGTTCATGCACGTACGACGAAAAAACGTCAATGGAGAGGCCCTTTTGAAAATTTGAAGGGGGCGCCACTGAGTCATCTTGCGAAAAAAATTTACGAAATGACGAGAATATCAAATTTTTCGCCAGACCCGATGATGTTGGAGATTTTGATGAGTTTTCATTCACGTTCAAGTCGTCAAAAGTGGCTCCAAAGATGAGGAAGAAAAAAGAAAACAAAAATAATCATTTGAAAAACAATAGGGTCCTTCGCACTGGTCAGTGCTTCGGTCCCTAATTAAAACCGCAAGCGGTGATGAAGGGACCGAAGCACCCCACGCATGTCGGCGCGTGTCGCGACCGCGAGAGTGCGACCGCGGGAGTGCAGCCGCGACACGAGGCCAAGCAGCAGGCCTTACAGTCATCGAAGGTTAAAAAATTGGAGTGTGCCGAGGCATCAAAGTTTGATGGTACGCCGTGGCCACGCCCCTTGACGAAATAACGTGCACAGCACAACGAGAGATCTTCAACATGTCCAGAACACACTGACACTGAGTTTACGATACTCGGATAAACGCTTTTGGAGGAGTTCGTTCAAATAGCTAACCTGTGAACCGCGAATTTCAGCCATGCAAAAAGAATATGGCGGACTTCCTGTTTGGTTATGACAATGCGTGTAAGAGGATTTTATGTAGCTCCTGACATGCCCAATGAGAATAAAAAAATTGTGTATGTAGGACAAGAAAACCTCAATGGGGAGGCCTTTTTGAAAATTTCAAGGGGGCGCCACTGAGTCATATAGCTACGCCCACTTTTTGTGCCAAGATGTCTAGTTTTATTTTCCCACTGGGATCATGTGTGTGATGTTTGATGAATGTGTGACTATATTAAGGCTCGTAACAAACTACTTCCTGTTTGTGACGAACAACGCGTCCGTATGACCACGACCTTTGAGGAAATAACGTGCAGAGCACAACGAGAGATCTTCAACATGTCTAGAACACACAGACCATGACGTTTTGTCAATCGGATAAACGCTTTTATAGGAGTTCTTTCAAATAGGTAACCTGTGAAACGCGAATTTTCGCCATTAAAAAAAAATATGGCGGACTTCCGGTTTAGTTTTGACTATGTGTGCAAGAGGATTTATTGTAGTTCCTGACATTTTTAACATACAAAAAAATTGTCATGCATGTCAGAGAATAAAACCTCTATGGGGAGGTCTTTCAGAAAGGTAAAATAGGGGTGAGCCGAGACATCAATGTTTGATGGTACGCCATGGCCACGCCCTTCAACGAAATAACGTGCGGAGCACAACGAGAGATCTTCAACATGTCTAGAATACACTGACACTGAGTTTGCGATGATCGGATAAACGCTGTTGTAGGAGTTCGTTCAAATAGCTAACCTGTGAAACGTGAATTTCGGCCATTTTTGTTGCATTCAAAAAAATATGGCGGACTTCCTGTTTGGTTATGACGATAGGTGTAAGAGGATTTTATGTAGCTCCTGACATGCCCAATGAGCATAAAAATTTTTGTGTATGTAGGACAAAAAAACCTAAATGGGGAGGCCTTTTTGAAATTTTCAAGGGGGCGCCACTGAGTCATTTAGCCACGCCCACTTTTTATGCTAGGATGTCTAGCTTTACTTTTCCACTGGGAACATGTGTCTGATGGTTGGTGAGTGTATGACTATATTAAGGCCCATAACAAACTACTTCTTGTTTGTGACGAACGACGCGTCCGTATGACCACGCCCTTTGAGGAAATAACGTGCAGAGCACAACGAGAGATCTTCAACATGTCCAGAACACACTAAGATTGAGTTTGCGATGATCGGATAAACGCTTTTGGAGGAGTTCGTTCAGATAGCTAACCTGTAAACCGCGAATTTCAGCCATTCAAAAAAAATTTGGTGGACTTCCTGTTGGGTTTTGACCATGGGTGTAAGAGGCTTTTATGTATCTCCTGACATGCCCAATGAGCATAAACAATTTCATGCACGTAGGCCAAAAAAACCTCTATAGGGAGGCCTTTTTGAAAATTTCAAGGGGGCGCCACTGAGTCATTTAGCCACGCCCACTTTTTGTGCCAACATGTCTAGTTTTATTTTCCCACTGGGATCATTTGTGTGATGTTTGATGAATGTGTGACTATATTAAGGCTCGTAACAAACTACTTCCTGTTTGTGACGAACAACGCGTCCGTATGACCACGCCCTTTGAGGAAATAATGTGCAGAGCACAACGAGAGATCTTCAACATGTCAAGATCACACTGACATTCTCATTGTGTCGGATAATTGCTTTTGGAGGAGTTCGTTCAAATAGGTAACCTGTGAAACGCGAATTTTCGCAATTGAAAAAAAATATGGCGGACTTCCTGTTTGGCTTTGACTATGGGCATAAGAGGATTTTATGTAGGTCCTGACATTATGAACGTACAAAAAAATTGTCATGCATGTAAAAGAAAAAAACCTCTATGGGGAGGCCTTTCAGAAAGGTAAAATATGGGTGCGCCGAGACATCAATGTTTGATGGTACGCCATGGCCACGCCCTTAAACGAAATAACGTGCGGAGCACAATGAGAGATCTTCAACAGGTCTAGAATGCACTGACACTGAGCTTGCGATGATCGGATAAACGCTGTTGGAGGAGTTCGTTCAAATAGCTAACCTGTGAAAAAGGAATTTCGGCCATTTTTGTTGCATTCAAAAAAATATGGCGGACTTCCTGTTTGGTTATGACTATAGGTGTAAGAGGATTTTATGTAGGTCCTGACATGCCCAATGAGCATAAAAAAAATTGTGTATGTAGGACAAAAAAACCTCAATGGGGAGGCCTTTTTGAAAATGTCAACATGTCGAGAACACACTGAAATTCTCATTGTGTCCATCGGATAATTGCTTTTGGAGGAGTTCGTTCAAATAGCTAACCTGTGAAACGCGAATTTTCGCCATTGAAAAAAAATATGGCGGACTTCCTGTTTGGTTTTGACTATGGGTGTAAGAGGATTTTATGTGAGATCTCGCATGCTGAATGTACCTAAAAATTTTCGTGCACGTACGATGAAAAAACATCAATGGGGAGGCCCTTTTGAAAATTTGAAGGGGGCGCCACTGAGTCATTTTGCGAATTTTTCTTACGAAATGATGAAAATATCAAATTTTTCGCCAGACCCGATGACGTTGGAGATTTTGGTGAGTTTTCATTCACGTTCAAGCCGTCAAAAATGGCTCCAAAGAGGCGGAAGAAAGAAAAAAATAAAATAAAAATAATCGTAAGGATTACAATAGGGTCCTTCGCACTGGTCAGTGCTTCGGTCCCTAATAAGAAGAATATTTACAATAGTAGTCGTGTGGTTTGACTTTCAGGCAACCAGCCTAATAATCTAAAACATGTCAATACAAAATATAATGATGTTTTCTTCTGTAATGTGGTACATTTCATTATTTCCATGAAACAACATGCAGTTTGTACTGACTGATTTTGTGTTTTCAATCTGTAACCTGTTTTATCTTTTTCTCTTTAGTGAATGCTAAAACTTCCCACCTGTCTATAATCCACAGGACAAAATAAGCTTTACAGCTCCAAACTATATTTCATTTAAATAACCAATACACCCAACGTGCATGTCAAGAATCCAGTTACCTGATTTAAATGTGTTTTTCATATACTATATTATAAAATGCAAGTCTTTATAACATAATTAAACTTATACTAATAATTACAGACGATAAGCAACATTTTGATTTTGGGACAGTTCAAATTTTGTTCGGGACGGTTGAAATAGTTTTTCGGGACGGTGTAGAGAAAAGTTAGTCTGGAACCCTGATACACACAGACACACAAACAAACACACACACACACACACACAATCAACAAATACGCACACACACACACACAGTAGACCTTGAATTTCCCTCGGCGTCAATAAACTATCTATCTAGACTGTGCTCTCTCTGTACAACCTGCAGTCCCTCCAGTGTCCACTAGAAGTACAGGAAGTCACATACACACCCATTTAAAAAAGTCTTTATATATTTTTGAGTCTTTAAAGTGATTACAGTCTGATAGAATCATGATCAGATGATTTTTAGATGTTGAGATATGTTGAGGTTTTATTTGTTCTTCTTAAAGTTCTGAATGTTGATGGTTGTTCCTGATGTGTTCTGTGTTGCAGCGGTTCAGGTTCAGGATGTCTGGACTGTGAGGTGCTCTCCTGAGGAGATCTGTGCCAATAAAGGATCGACTGTGAAGATGAGCTGCACCATGATACCCCCAGAGGGAATAAACCAGGAAGTTAACACACAGGAAACATTTTGGTCTAAAGGTCCTAAATATGATGATGTTAGAGAAGACCCCCGGTATTCAGGCCGTGTGCAGAGTACCTGTGTGAGGAACAACTGTACTCTGACCATCACAAACGTGACAGAGACAGACAGTGGTAGATTCGTGTTTCAGAGAAACATGAGCAGATATTCAGAGGAAGGTTGGGTTGACCTGAAAGTCACAGGTAATATTTCAGACTTTATTCTCTGAGCTCAGTTTCTAACATGCTGTATATACATGTATTTACTTCTTCATGTTTGTGTGCTGATATTTCTACTCATGTTCAGATCTCAAGGTGGAGGTGAGAAGACGAGATGAGACTAGACTCATCTTTAGGTGTGAGCACACATGTCCTGATGATACCTCCTTCATCTGGTTCAAGAATGGAGAAGATATCAAAAATGAAACATCACGTGATTATTCATCCAATCAGGTTCTTCATACAGACAGTTATTCCTGTGCTGTACGAGGACAAGAGAAGTTCCCGTCTCCTCCAGTGTGTGAGTTTATTTACAGTCTTCACTGATTCATACCATCACACACACAAATACACACACACACACACACACACACACACACACACACACACACACACACACACACACACACACACACACACTCAGTAGACTGTGCTCTCTTTGTACAAATATAAACATTAAATATGAAGAATTCACTAAAAATATAAAGAAGTAATTAAAGACTAATATGTACGAGACTAAATAAGATAATAGTGCAGTGGTGAGTAGTGCAAGAGGATGAAGTAAATGCTAAACAACAACCTGCAGTCCCTCCAGTGTCCACTAGAAGTACAGGAAGTCACATACACACCCATTTAAAAAAGTCTTTATATATTTTTGAGTCTTTAAAGTGATTACAGTCTGATAGAATCATGATCAGATGATTTTTAGACGTTGAGATATGTTGAGGTTTTATTTGTTCTTCTTAAAGTTCTGAATGTTGATGGTTGTTCCTGATGTGCTCTGTGTTGCAGCGGTTCAGGTTCAGGATGTCTGGGGTGTGAGGTGCTCTCCTGTTTGGATCTGTGCCAATATAGGATCGACTGTGAAGATGAGCTGCACCATGATACCCCCAGAGGGAATAAACCAGGAAGTTAACACTCAGGAAACATTTTGGTCTGCTAAATATCCTAAATATGATGTAGATGTTAAAGAAGACCCCCAGTATTCAGGCCGTGTGCAGAGTACCTGTGTGAGGAACAACTGTACTCTGACCATCACAGATGTGAGACGGACAGACGGGAGTGGATACGCGTTTCAGAGAAACATGAGCAGAGATTCAGAGATATCTGGGGTCAACCTGAGAGTCAGAGGTAATATTTCAGACTTTATTCTCTGAGCTCAGTTTCTAACATGCTGTATATACATGTATTTACTTCTTCATGTTTGTGTGCTGATATTTCTACTCATGTTCAGATCTCAAGGTGAAGGTGATCAGACAAGATGAGACTGGACTCATCTTTAGGTGTCAGCACAGATGTGCTGGTGATCCCTCCTTCATCTGGTTCAAGAACGGAGAGGAAATCAAACATGAAACATCACGTGATTATTCATCCAATCAGATTCTTCATACAGACAGTTATTCCTGTGCTGAACGAGGACAAGAGAAGTTCCCGTCTCCTCCAGTGTGTGAGTTTATTTACAGTCTTCACTGACTCACACACACACGCACACACACACATACACAAACACATATACACATATACACACACACACACACACAAACACACACACAGCCTTTAAAGGACCAAAGCTGTTCAATATAACACGTCCACCATCATCTGATGTGAGTGTAAACACTCTCTCTGATTCTCCTCCAGATGCTCCAAAGCTTCCCTCTGTGTCACTGAGTTCCCACGGTGAGATAAAGGAGGGCTCTTCAGTCAATCTGACCTGTAGCAGCGATGCTAACCCAGCAGCTAATTACACCTGGTACAAGGTGGACGGACCTCTAAACCCTCATCACACATCTTCAGGAGCAACGCTTGTCTTCAGCTCCATCCAGTCCTCTGACTTCGGGGAGTTTTACTGTGAAGCTGAGAACACGCTGGGGAGAACGACCTCCAAACACGTCTCTGTCAACCTCCCATGTGAGTAAAACACTCATTAAATAGAGTGATATAAAGATACTTCTACCTACCAACCAAGCAGCAACCTCCACTGTTGAAACATGAAGCTGAAGCAGAAATATAAACTCCTGCAGTTCCTGGAGTGTCCACTAGAGGCTGGCTGCAGCAGCACAGGAAGTCACATACACACCCATTCAAACAGCCTGTTTTGGATCAGAGTTATTCACAATAAGGCGTGTAGCTGAGCTGATTGACAGGAGGGCGCCGTGTAACGGTTTGTCAGGAGGCTTAAAACCCGCCTCAGCTCTCAGCCTGTCGTTAGCTTGACTCAGAGTTAGCAGTCTGTCGTTAGCTTGACTCAGAGTTAGCAGTCTGTCGTTAGCTTGACTCAGAGATAGCAGTCTGTCGTTAGCTTGACTCAGAGTTAGCAGCCTGTCGTTAGCTTGACTCAGAGTTAGCAGCCTGTCGTTAGCTTGACTCAGAGTTAGCAGCCTGTCGTTAGCTTGACTCAGAGTTAGCAGCCTGTCGTTAGCTTGACTCAGAGTTAGCAGCCTGTCGTTAGCTTGACTCAGAGTTAGCCTGACTCAGCACAAAAAGTGAAAAGGAGCTGAAGTGTTTGATGCTGAGCGCCATGAAGTGGAGCAGCTGAATGTGTGTCTCTTCAGCCGGAGTTTCTCCTCCAGCCTCCTCGTATTGATGTGTGAACAGGGAGATTAGAGGAGCAGTCATCCTGACAGGAAGTAGAAAGTTGAAGGAGGTCAGAAGTGAAAACAGTGTAATCCTTGTCTCGTCCATGGTGTCAGACTGAATGATGAACAGAGAGGATCACAGAAAGGAAAAGTGATGTTTCAGTCTCATCCTTCCTCTCAAGTGTCTCACATATCTCTCTTTCATTCTTAGGGATCTCAGACTCAGTAAAAACCATCCTCAGGTGGACTCTGCTGCCCCTCTTGTTGAGTCTTCTGCTCGTCCTGGCTCTGTGGACGAGGTCAAACCATCAACATTCATTCTGTTCTTTATGACCGCCATCTTGTTCTATGTGGATTTATTGTTTTCTGATTGAACTCAGGTGGAAGAAAAGTGTGAACTCCACCACTGAACCAGACGAACCAGCAGAGATGATCGAGGTGAGAGAGAGAGAGAGAGAGAGAGAGAGAGAGAGAGACAGAGAGAGAGAGAGACAGGGAGAGACAGAGAGAGAGAGAGAGAGAGAGAGACAGAGAGAGAGAGAGAGACAGAGAGAGAGAGAGAGAGAGACAGAGAGAGAGAGATAGAGAGAGACAGAGACAGAGAGAGACAGAGAGACAGAGAGAGACAGACAGAGAGACAGAGAGAGAGAGATAGAGAGAGACAGAGACAGAGAGAGACAGAGAGACAGAGAGAGACAGACAGAGAGACAGAGAGAGAGAGAGCTCTGACTGACTTTCTGTCCATCACTGATGAAATCTATTTCTGATCAAATCTTCTCCCCTCAGTTCGACGTCCTGTGTGAGAACGTGTCGGCCGACACTGCAGCACAGACAGAAGCTGCAGAGGAGCAGGAAGACATGCTGGAGAGGAGAGGAGACGAGGAGAGAGGAGACGAGGAGAGAGGAGACGAGGAGAGAGGAGACGAGGAGACAAGGAGACGAGGAGACGAGGAGACAAGGAGACGAGGAGAGAGGAGAGGAGACGAGGAGAGAGGAGAGGAGGAGAGAGGAGAGGAGGAGAGAGGAGACGAGGAGACAAGGAGACGAGGAGAGAGGAGACGAGGAGACGAGGAGAGAGGAGAGCTGTGAAGGTTGGAGCCTCCTGCACTGAAACAAACAAACACACTTCACTTTCAGAGTCACAGTTACAACTTTAGTTTGATTTGATTTCATAGATGCAGCTGAACCTCAAATCTGATCCAGAGAGGAGAGGAGACGAGGAGAGGAGAGAGGAGACGAGGAGAGGAGACGAGGAGAGGAGACGAGGAGAGAGGAGAGGAGACGAGGAGACGAGGAGAGGAGGAGAGAGGAGAGGAGACGAGGAGACGAGGAGAGGAGGAGAGAGGAGAGGAGACGAGGAGGCAAAAGCAGAGGAGACGAGGAGGCGAGAGGAGACTAGAGAAGACGAGGAGGCGAGAGGAGACTAGAGAAGACGAGGAGGCGAGAGGAGGCGAGAGGAGACTAGAGAAGACGAGGAGGCGAGAGGAGACAAGATGAGATAAGGAGACGAGGAGGTGAGATAAGGAGGCGAGAGAGCCCCCATGCTGATGTCTGAGGATGGTCAAAGGAGTCGTAACAAACAGACGTCACATCGCTCCAAAGCAACATGTGATTATTTGTAACTCAAGTGAAGAATTAATTTGTGCTTTAAATGGTGATGAGATCCAGAGAGACTGAATCAGCTGATTCTGCTGTTAATACCACCTTAAAAACTCCAATTCAGTCCGAGCTGTCTGAATGAATGTACACAGATTATTTTGAAGGTGGAGCTCTACTGCCATCTAGTGTTTGTAATCTTTGTGGACATGTAGGAGCTGTAATCCTCTATATATTTAGACCATGTGACCATCACATGACTTTAACTTGGTTTCTGCTTAGTACTTTCTTTTCTTGTCTTAAGACCCTGACACACCAAGGAGAACGCCGCCCGTCGCTGAGCGCTCGCCGCCCTAGTCGTTGCGTTGTTTCCAGCTCTGTCGATACCCAGTTGGCCTTTTATTGGCGCCAGGAGACAGCCGTGCTGGTGATGTCCCCCCAGGACGGATAGTTTGTCCTGCAGGGGGGGACAGGAGGTTTGCACGGGCAGATCTGAGGGGGAGGAGCTCAGGCAGGTAGGGGGGGAGGAGCCAGGTGATGGAGGCCCATGACTTCTGACTTGTCACAGTTGAGTTTGGAGCCAGGGTTTTATTTCTGTGATGCAGTCAGTGAGGATTGAGTGAGGGGGAGGAGTCACAGATCTGCTGACCATGTGGAGCTGGATGTCGTGGACGAAGCGGTGAAACTGGAGTCCATGGCGGCGGATGATGTGACGGAGAGGAAACATGTAGATGATGAATAGGAGGGGTTGGAGAGCTGATCCTTGGGGACCACCTTTAAGGGAGAGGGGAGGGGCTTATGAACTGCTCTCTGTCTGATTGGAGGAGAGAGCAGCTGATGTTTAAGGTGGTTTAAGGCGGGACAGAAGGATGGAGTGGTTGATGTTTTAAATAAATTTATTTTCTCTTTTTATTTTTACGTGCTTTTTGTATGTGTTATATGTAAATATAACTATGAGTGTATATATAACATATATATATATATATATATATATATATATATATATATAATATGTAAATATGTATACAGGAGTGTTAATTGAGTAGTGGAGAAGGTTTAAAGGTTTAAATATGCATTTGCTTCATCCTACTCGCTTTCGGACATGTTGGATTCTTATTAATGTTGATTTGTTGTTTTTTTCAGTTTACTTAATTGTGTTACTTGCATTCGTTCAAAATAAATTTGAGACCAGAAAGTTTTTTTTATCTTTATTATATATTTATTATTCATCTTTTTATTATGTGTCAGGGGGTTTCTGGTAATTTCACCTTTCTAACAAAATACACACGGCCCGTCTATTTCAGCCCTGCTCAGAACAGGCTGTTTCTGTGTCTGTAGCTTTAAATATGTAAATGAGCTGTGTCTGACCACGCCCCCTCTCTGGAAGGGCTCGGGTGTACTCGCTGCTTTCTGGCTCCATGTCCTATTGTTTACGGTGAGAAGGCAGACTCAGAGGGCAGAACAAACACCTAGCTGTGGGAGTGTCACCCACCTGGGGGAGGGGCTACTGCCCTTTGTGATGTCATGAAGGGAACATCTCCAAACGGCCTGTTTGAGCACACATTTTCGGAGAGGATGGATTTTTCTCATCATTGGAGGGTTTGGTGACAGACATGTTAGAGGAGGATTTAAGTGAAGCTTTAATACAATCCTTTAAATATGACACATCGTATAGAATAATCAGTATCTAAACATACGTTACCTCTTCTTATTGATGTGTATATAAATGAGACATGAAGCAGCAGGATCAAAGTTAAGAACTTTATTAGAAAAATAGGTTCAACTCACCTCACTGTACAGTATAAAACAATTCATTTGCAAGAATGCAAACACGCTGGTTACAAAACAAAAACAACAATCCTGACCCTGAAAAGCCAACAGAGTCGTCACAGCACAAAGAAAACACAAAGGGGAGTCCGAGTCAAGACGCTGAGTTTAAAACGGAAAACTGAACAAGGCCAAAAGTCAACTTCTGTTTACCGAGAGCTCCAAGGAGAAATCCAAACTGATGCAAATGATATGAGAGCAGGTATCAGGTGATCAGGTGAACTTCAGATAGAAGTGATTGAACCCGAGCTAAAGAGACTCTGCATGTTTCTAATAAGCTCGGTTAAAATGTGATTACAGATTTGTAGTTTTGTAGAAGCAGGGAGGGAGGGAGGGAGAGGGAGAGAGAGGGAGAGAGAGGGGGAGAGAGAGAGAGAGAGAGAGAGAGAGAGAGAGAGAGAGAGAGGGAGAGGAGGGAGAGAGAGGAGGGAGAGAGAGACAGAGAGAGGGGGGGGACAGAGAGAGAGAGGGGGGGGACAGAGAGAGAGAGAGGGGGGGGACAGAGAGAGAGAGAGAGAGAGAGAGAGGGGGGGGACAGAGAGAGAGAGAGAGAGAGGGGGGGGGGGACAGAGAGAGAGAGAGGGGGGGACAGAGAGAGAGAGAGAGAGGGGGGACAGAGAGAGAGAGAGAGAGAGGGGGGGGGGACAGAGAGAGAGAGAGAGGGGGGGGGGACAGAGAGAGAGAGAGACAGACAGAGAGAGAGAGAGGGGGACAGAGAGAGAGAGAGAGAGGGGGGACAGAGAGAGAGAGAGAGAGAGAGGGGGGGGGGGGGGGGGACAGAGAGAGAGAGAGAGACAGACAGACAGAGAGAGAGAGAGAGGGGGGACAGAGAGAGAGAGAGAGAGAGAGGGGGGGGGGGGGACAGAGAGAGAGAGAGAGACAGACAGACAGAGAGAGAGAGAGCGAGAGAGAGAGAGGAGAGAGAGAGAGAGATGGCTGAAATAATCCACAGGTTGGAAAACAATCGGGGCCGCTCGCTCTGAAGGAATTAATCCTCGGCACGCCGTCCTTCAAACTGTGTCACCGTTTGAACATGAGTTTGGATCGACTCCTTTGGATTCTTTTAAATACTTTGGGGGCCATCTTGGATTCTTAGTTGCTACTTTACAGGAAGTGGAAGTGAACTCATCTATGATTCCAGACGTGTTTGCAAAAATAAAAAGCAGCTTCATACACGTTAAGAGAAAACAACACGACAGGAAGTTTCCAGGATTCATAAATCAACGTGTCACTACATCATCACTCAGTTCATTTATGATAATAAGGCGCCGTGTCCAGCTGGCGTTTATGAAGCGCTGGCTGCACGTGCTTCCTGTCTCTATGACAACGCCCGCTGCATCACTGAATGTCAGTACGAGCTCGCCCTGCTGCTTCGCCCGGACACGCAGCGAGGAGGATGCATCGTTCAGGGCGCCGGCGCTCAGACACAAAACGCCAGCTGGACACGGAGCATGAGGCTCATTTAAGGAAGACCAGCGAGCAGAAACTGAATCCTACACGGAGTCTGAGCGAAGAACCAAAGCCTGATTTATACTCGACCCGCGGCTGTGACGGGTTCGTGTTGCCTCTGAAAATCCTGCACGCTGTCGCGCTGCAACTTCCTGTGAAATACAGACGTGGCGTCAAAATAAAAGCTCAGATTGTTTCGTGCATGTTGTTCCGGTTGATGTCGTTTAGCGTTCGTCAGATACAACTTCCAACAGTCGACGCTCGTTTAACTTGGACAGGAAGTTCATCTAAAGAGAGTCGGAGTGAGGCAGCAGGAGAATTCACCTGGAGCCAGTGGGAGGGGCTTAAGACTGTCTGCACCTGCTCTGTTCTGCCCCCCCCCCCATCATAGAAGCGTCACCACCTGATGGCAGTGTGGGCTTTGATTAAACACAAGTATAAATCAGGCTTTGGACTCGCTAAGTGCTCTGTTGTTGTTGTTGTTGCTGCCTGTGACTCTGAGGGTGGAGGACAGAAGGACACAAACAAGAGGGGGACGGAGGGGGGGGGGGGGGGGGGGGGGGGCAGGTGAGGAGAGTCCTTCAAACTGAGGTAGTTTACAGACCCTCGTTTGCTTCTTTCCTGCAGCAGCGATCACACCTCTCTCGTCACATCGAGTCCGTCACAGCAGATAAGAGTTCAAGAGCTTTAAAAAGCAAACACTCCAAACCTCAGCAGAGACTCTTCCAGAAGGTCGTCCACCGTGACCTTGAGTCTGAACGAGCACGTCTGGTTGGGGTGGGGGTTATAAACTTCATAAAGCGTTCGCTCTTCTGTGGCTGTTTTGAAAGAGTCTTAAAAAGGAAGCTGAACCACTGAGTCAGGTGACCTTACCATCCCGGTCCACTGGCGGCCCCGCTGTGCGTGTGTGTGACTCCAAACACTGGTCAGTCTTCATAGCGACACATCAGGACCGGCCTCGACCCCTTTTCCCTGCTAGTCAGGTAACAAAAGGAAGCAGTTAGAGAATGGAAAACAGGATCATGTAAACAAACACATGTACAGTCACTGGAAACACTCGGTGTGCACAGATAACGGAGGAGGAAAGGGCTGAGTTTAGCATTCATTAGCACGCCGCCCGCTCATCAGCATGCACGTGACGATGCTTTGAGTTGATCACAGCTGTTTGAGGTGCAGCAGGTGGGATGTGGACAAACAAGCAGAGCGAGCGAGAGAGAGAGAGAGAGAGAGAGAGAACGGACAAAGATGGCGGTTAAAGAGCAGCCGGTTTCACAGCAACACTACAAAAGCAGGTCATGCGTGGTTCTCTCGCAACGTTAGCACGACATTGAACCTCCAGAGAGACATGCAAGATTAGCACGCTAGCTAGATCCTTCTGGGACAAGGAAAAGCTCCACTTTGAGTTAGCAAATTGTGCTTCTAATCCCCCCCCCTCCTCCTTACACTCGTTACAAAAGGAACAGACAGGTAATGGGGGGGGAGGGGGCGGGGCTTAAACTTGCTGCTGCATTGAGAGTGAATTTGGAACACCAATTTGTGAGATGTGTCTGAGAGGAAGTCGTAAGGATGGAGTATGTCACTACACGGACAGAGCGAGTCGAGATGCCGACTGGAGAAGAAGAACGGTGATTTTGGAATTTGATGGCATGCAAGAAGGTGACATTCGTAGCACGTTGTGGCCAACATCGGCAAACCTTTAAAGTCCGTTTTCTTCCACAAGGAGCCTTTAAAAATTTTTTTGAAGGCAATTTGAAGAGAGAATTTGCCGAAACATGAATTTGCAACACAATTTGAAGTTTTTTTGTACACGTGTGCGTGTATGTTTATTAAAGCAGACAAACAGCAAAGAATACAAGCCAAAATGTAAAGCCAAAAAATAGGACTACGACCGTCCTTTTTTTTTTTTTTTTTTTCTTCTTCTCTTCTCAATAACAAGACACGCATTAACTCTGTGACAATACAAATTGTTTTTTTTTTTTTTTTCATTCGTTTTAAATACATGTTTAGGAGACATTTGTTGCCGTTAGCTACTTAAAACATGGAAACCCAGAATGTCTAAAAACACACAGAAAGCCAAATAGACAGCTCGAGCACATAATTGCATCTAAAAATTCCTTTCAAACTTTGTTATGGAAAAATCTCTTAAACGACCATCTCGTTTTTTCTTTTTTTTTTTTTTAACAAAAAAGGATAAAAAGAAAAAAAAAAAAAAAAAATCAGTTCGCCAGAAACAGGTGGGAGTGTGACTACGGTTCGAGTCCAAGCGGATTATTAAAATATGTACAAAAAGATATCTTGCCAGATGTCACCCAATTTGGAGGGAGAGGGGGGGGGGAAAAAACCCGCAAGCAACCGTTTGGGACCGAGAGCCAATCAGATCAAGTCTCTACATAAAAAAAGACAAAAACAAAAAAAAAAAAAACCCATAAAACACGTTTTTTTTTTTTTTTTTTGTAATCAAAGCCCTACGGGTTTACTTCCACTGTTGCCCAAAAGAATCCTGATAAAATTCCTGGTTGTCGGATTTGTAACCGGAATAGTTACCAGAATGATCACCACCTTGGAGCGGTTGCTGAGCAATGGGTTGAGAGCCCCAGTTCTGATTATTGGTCTGGCGACGCTTGGAATCTGGCTGGTTGTACCCATCAGCTTTGCGCTTTCCTCCTACATTTCCACCGCGGCCACCCCGAGCACCACGTACCCCTCCTCGCCCTCTGGGCTGCACGAGTCCTCTCAAGCCCCGCCCGCCACCGCCGCCGCCACGGCCTGGTCCTCCTGGCCCGCCGCGCTGGGAGAAGCTGGCCCTGCCCCTGGGTGCCCCGGCGCCGCCGCGTCCCCTGGCCGGAGAGCCTCCGCCCCTGGGACCTCTGTTGCCGCCCCGCCCTCGCGTCGGAGCCTGGAAGTCGTCGTACCCGTAGTACGGGTCGTCGTAGCCGCCGCGGTAGTTGTGATAGTCATAGCCGTAGTAGTCGTAGTAATCCTCGTACCCGTAGTAGTCTGGGGGGTAGGAGTAGCCGCCCCTGTTGCCGCCTCTGCCCCGCCCTCTGACAGGAGGAGGCATGTGTGACGGAGGCGGGTAGTAGTAATAATCGTCGTACCTGAAGAAGAGCGGAGAGAAGGAACGCCGTAAAAACCACAGAAGAAGAAAGAATATAAGACGCAGAACAGGAAGTTGTAAACCAGCGCCGACTGTTCACTCACATGTGCGACTTGGCTGCGTGTCGTTGAGCTTTGCGTTCCTTCCTCTTCTGATCCGGCGGCTTGGCGAAAACGATCTCGATGGGCTCTCCCTCCAGCTCCTTCCCGTTCATTTCATCCAGCGCCTGAAGGGGGCGGAGCAGCAGAAGGGGGCGGAGCATGCGTGTGAGAACACCTTTCTTTTTTTTTAAATTCGTCGTCTCACGGGTCACATGGTTCAAAAAAAAGAAGAAGACGTACCTTCACGGCGCCGTCCCGCTCCTCGAAGTGGATGAAGGCGTAGTCTTTGAGCTTCTTCACTCGCTCCAGTTTCCCAAACTCGCTGAAAGACGTCTCGAGAAGCTCCTCCGTCACGCCGCCGGCGAGGTTCCTGACGAATAAAACTTTCACCTGGGAGAAACACACGCGAGAGGCGGTCACATCTCAGTCAGCTGTTTCACGTCACACATTCTGATGAGGGGTTAAAGCCCACCTTCGCCATGACCTCGGGGTCCGGGTCTTCGATGGGGTCGGCCCACTCCACGGTCACCAGGTTGCCCCACACCTTCACTTTACCGCTCATGAGGCGGCGGCGAGCCTGAGCGGCGGTTTTGTGGTCTTCGTACTCGAGGAAACAGAAGCCTCGGTTCTTCTTCTTGTCGTCGGGTTGATGGTACAGAATGACGTCGCTGAGGCCCTCTGGGGGGAGGAGGGGGGGGGAGAGACGTGAAGCGTTAACGCCACTGCGCCGCCATCACACACAAACGAGCGCTCTCAAACATCGTCTTCACCTGTGACTTTTGCAAACTCCTCCACAATCTGCTCCTTCGTTTTACTCTTGGGAATCGAACCAACGAAGAGCCGGTTGTTGGCGACGGATATGCACACGCCGATGTGCTTCCCCGGGCGGATCTCGTGGTTATTACACTGTAAACACAACACATGAGCCGTGAGATAACCGCCATCACATCCACATCAGACGCCACACTCGTATATCTGCAGCACGTTTATTTCACCTGGACAGTTTTTTTAATCTGCGGCCTGCGTCTGACCTGGCGGTACTTTTATGAGCGCCGGCCGGCCGCACAAAATCTGGAAACGCAAGTTGAAGATCTTTGTGAAAGACGCTGTTGGCGGTCAGCGGCGCTCTTTTCCAGATTCTGCGTAGTTGTTGCCGCGGTAACCACGTCCTCCTCTGACGGGGAACTAAACTAATCTTAAATATTATAAAACGCGCAGTAAAAAAGCAACGGCGCGGCGTCGGTCATACAGCTGACGTTATCAACACGACTGTTGTCATGGAGACGGCGTGCAACGCTTTTTTTTCTTCTCAGAGCACAAAACGCTTCAGCCAGCGCCTATCTGCCCGGAAACAAAACGCCACGTTGGCGCCGCGAGGCCCGAGAAGTCCGGTTTGTTCTCAGCAGAGAGAGAGACGTTAAACTCACCAGCTTCACCGCCTCCTGAGCCGCTTCCTTCGTGCAGAACGTGACGAAGGCGTAGCCCCGGTTCAGGCCGCTCAGCGGGTCCATCATTAACCGGAGGTCCCAGATGGGTCCGGCCTTCTCAAAGAGAGGAACCAGCTCGTCTTCAAACAGGTCGCGGGGAATCTTCCCCACAAATATCTAGAAGAAAACAAAAAAAAGTTTAGAAATTCTGTTCAAGGACGCAGCTCGCCACGTGTCGAACAGCTGGACGCGTACCTCAGTTCCGACCGTGGGCTGGACGCCCGTGTACACCTCCTCAGGCGGGGGCCCGCCGTACTTCCGCTGGCCTGTCGTTACATCGAGTGTGTAGTTGGTTCTGTCCAGGAGCTCTTTGATTTTCGCCTCGTCCGGTCCTTTAGTGGGATCTGAGACTTTAGTCCCTTGTTTCTCTCTCTGCCTGTAGGTCTTCATCACCCCGCAAAGAAAGGCACTTTTGTTCTGCAGGATCGAGTTCAAAACGGTTAAATCATCTAAAACGTTTTTTTTTTTCAGAGCGACACGATGAAGACGCCAACGTCCAGTTCAACTCACTTGCACGTGTGACAGGTCGCTCTCTTTGAACTGGAGCAGCACCTGCAGCGCTCCGTCCTCGCTGAACTCCTTCAGAGCATCGATCGCTCTCTCGTCGAGGTCACTGTGTGCTACGAGGCCTGATGAAGACAACAACAAAGG
>NC_136691.1:1331164-1356164 GCF_947650265.1 Symphodus melops
TGTTCAAATTGGTCACTACACTACTAATGATAAATATAGATAGTTGTTTAAGTGAAAACCTTAAAATTGGAGCAAAGCTTCACTATTTCAGTGGCTATTTTTGGGCTAAAGCAGGGGTGTCCAAACTACGACCCGGGGCCCAGATAAGGCCCGACTCCACATTTGACTCGGCCCTCAGAAATATTCCCAAAATGCATTTTGAAAATTACAATTTTTATATACATATATACATTCTTTTTTATCATAGGCCTATAAAAGTTTGTCTTTTAAAACAAAATGTTCCTTGGCTGTGAACTTTATCTATTAACTATTATAGTAACTTTTTTACACATGCACAGAGTATGGCGTTTGACGTGATGTCTGATGTTATTTTCTGAGATATACAGACTCTGACCCTCTCATCAGAGAAAGGCCTTCAAAGAAAATAGTTTGGGGACCCCTGTCATAAAATAACCGTTTCTTTTAAAAGCTAAAACGCATGCTTTTACTTTGGTAAATAATCGTATGCATTTGTATCCGGTAACTCACGTCATACGTCACGCATTGGTGACGTGATCTTCCGCTCGGTTCGTTGTCATTGGCTGAGCGCTAAAATTCAAACGCTTTAAAACGAACGACGATGCCGCTTATCGAAGAAAACCAAGTTTAAAAACCAAATAGAATAAATTTAAATTTAAATTTAAAGAAGTGTTTGAAGAAAGCTAAACGAGAGATGGACGTAGCTGCCTATTTACAGTGAGTCAGCAGGAATACGTTAACAGTTAGCCCAATATTAGCTTCATGCTACGGTTAGCTTCGTGTTGTTTGCATTATTATTATTGTTGTTATTTTATTGTTTATTTATTTTTCTCTTTAAATCCGTCAGGTGTTTTGAAGACAGCTCATACACAGGAGACGACCCGCTGGATAGGTGGGATAAGTGAGTAATTTTTTTTTAACATAACTTTATTTATAACATCCAGAGAGACACAAACAAACAGATTGGATTTATTGGAGCTTCTCATCATGTGTTCTGTGTTGTTTCCTGTCTCCTGATGTTTTCTCACACTTCTTGTCTCGTCTATCAGGGATGTAAAGAATAATTGTGAAGTTTACTTTGCAGAATATGTGACTCTGTATACTGCTGCTGTCTGTCTGTCTATGCCATGAATGAACACCTACAGTGCCCCCCCCCCCCCCCCCCCCCCCCCCACCAAGACACCAAGACAAATTCCTGTGTAAAATGTCCTTGGCTATAAAGCCTGATTCTGACTACCTGCGTGCTGTTCTAGGTTCGTGGAGTACCTGGAGCAGAAGTTTCCTCCAGACCGTCGCGATGGGATGACCCTGGTGTTTGATCGTCTTATGCAGAAATTTATCAACACCGAACGCTACAAAGACGACCTCAGATATGTGAAGTATTGCATCAAATGTGTAAGTCTGACAGTAACGTGTCACTACAGTAGAGTTTTGCCTGTTTCACAGACCTCTCACTCCTGGCGTTTTTTGATTGAACTCTGTCTCACAGGCGAGTTCCTCTTCAGACCCCGTCGCTCTGTACCATCACATCTACAGTAATGGCGTTGGCACCAAGACTGCCGCCCTCTACGTGTCCTGGGCTCAGCACTTTGAACAGAGGGGCATGAATGAGCAGGCCGATGCTGTTTACCAGAAAGCTTTGGAGAACCAAGCCCAGCCAGCGGACGCTGTTCTCACTGAATACAGGTAACGACGGCTGCGGCTTCAACGCCTTAAACCAAACCTATTCAAATATAGCAGGCCACATATTCAGGAAGTTAAGGAACCGGGGGGGGGGGGGGGGGGTGGGGCAGTAAGTCCACCACACCAGAGCAGTATAGTGCGTGAAAGCTGTTTTTCCATGAGCAACACAAGCTGGTGATAGGCTGCGAGCACAGGACCAAAGATGTTCTATTAAACAGGAGCACTCTGCTGTTTTTAACACTTGACTGTGGAAACAGTGACGGTCGTTCACAAGGTGAATCGAGAGGCAGTTAAAAATGGGTTCAGGATCGCAGAAGAAAAGAAGTACCGTAAATTCCGGACTATTGAGCGCACCTGGATATAAGCCGCACCGGCTAAAAATAGGTAAAAAAAAATTTATTTGTACATATATAAGCCGCACTTGATTATAAGCCGCAGGTGTCCACGTTATAACAAGAGCTATTTACACAGAAAGACGGGACACAAAGACATTATTTTTAACTTTTAATGAAATACGTACTACCGGTAACATATGCAAATATGAAGCCTACTGTAAATCCTTTATCAAACATGTCTGTAACACGGCTGGTGAAAAAGATGACCGTAATATATTTCACAAGAAAAAGTCCATCCATTCACTGCCTCAGAATGACTTCATTACTCACTTCCTCAGTCTCTTTTTCGTTGTCGCTGTCACTGTCAACTTTACGTGCAGCAGCTCTGTTAGCTTCTTTGACAGCCAGTTCGATCGCCTTTAACTTGAAAGCTGCATCATGTGTATTTCTCCGTGTGTTTTCCATGATGAGGGTGCGTGCATGAAGCGCAAAATGACTGATATTAAGATCCGATGTGATGAAGTCAAATGTTTTTGCGGCACAAGCTCATTGTCCTGCAAGAAAAATCCATAAATAAGCCGCATCGTTTTAAAAGCCGCAGTGTTAAAAACCGCGACAAAAAGTAGCGGCTTATAGTCCGAAATTTACGGTACATAAAATACAATGATTAAAAATATATATATAGTTTAGTTTATTAGTTCATTTGAGCAGCAGACAAAATAACAGAACAGTTTTATTCACAGGTAATAAAAGAAACAGGGAGAAAATGCTCTCAAAAGGAGTCGGGTGAAGTTCCCAGAACTTATGTGACCCCTGATTTATCAAACATGAAAAGCAGTTTGTGACAATTTACTTGTGATCATTTAAATTATAAAAAAGAGAAGAATACACATTTTTTTTTACCATCAATTAATCAATCAACCTTATATTGTTATAGTTAAACAAAGCCAGTCTGTATAAACTGTAGTAAGACTATCAGGATGGACACGTGAGTGCACAATTTGTCCCCTAAATTATTACTTCAATGCAAATCAAATTAAAACTAGAAATAAGATCAGGTGACATCTTTTAACATTGATTGCAGAAGAGGTCGGAGTGACCTGTCCGGTTTTGCGGGCGTGTTTTGTGATGGGAGCAGGCGTTTAGGGGTGAAGCGTGCTACGGATCGGGTCAGATTATTGTGTCCTGACTAGCTGAGGGCGTTTTTGACGTTGTTTTGAAAGCGTGTGCGTCTGTAACAACAATGACACCTGCTGTGATTCACAGGCTCTTCCAAACAAGACGTCAGACGTGCGTCTCAGGTAAGAGCTGATTCTGTTGTGTCTCTGTTTTATTGTGTCCACACACAGGCGACCTAATGTTGACCTTTTGTTTCCTGCAGCAGGGGCTCTAAACCCTTTACAGAACTCCCAACTGACCAATCAGCTCTCGTCAAACGGTGCAGCTGCGGCTCCGAACAAGGTGCGTGTCTGTGAGGTCTCATTCTCTGTTGGGAGCTGCCCAGCAGCGTTTGAAAGGCGCTGACTGTTGGTTCTGTGTTACAGGCCCAGCAGGAAGTCAAAACCACCATCATGTAAGTCACTCTGCTTAGTTATGATGGGAGGCTCTGAGCTAACGTGCACCACAGCTCCTCTCCGGATGGTTTCCAGAGACTCTCCACACTTTAATGTCCTGATATTTTCATGTATGAATCTAAGACCAGGACTTCACAGGTGCCCTCTCATATCGTGTCTTTCCGCAGAGTATCTCGCTCGGAGACCTCGGGCACGATCCCTCAGCGCTCGGCTCATCCGACTGTTTCTGAGTACATGAAGGAGGAACTCGTCTGTGAAGGCTCGGAGCTGAGCTTCGAGGAGGTCAGAGCGGCGAAATACTTCCAGAAGGAGAAGGAGGAGGAGGAGGAGAAGAAGAAGAAGAAGCAGGAGAGGAGTGAGCTGATTTCTTCTGCTTACAAAGACTCTTGTTGTGTTTTTTTATTTGATCACAGGATAACATCTGTTTTGTTTTGTTTGGGGGTTGTTTTTTTTTTTTTTTTTTTTGGAGGTGGGCCGTTAGTGCTGGAGATCGGGGACCTGGATGAATGGTTGCAAGGATATAAATGTGAGAGCATCCACAAGGTTTTTCCCAGCAAGCTGTTTTCAAAGAGGGTAAGACTGCTGAGTCAGCGTTTCTGTTTCTTCAAACGCTCTCAAAACCAAACGACCGCAGCGTGAACTTCACTGTAAAGAGATTTAAAAAACAAACATTCAAGATCATGTGCAAGAACAACAAATGGAAATAAATGTAAAACACTAACTTAGCAGATGAAATCATAAACACGTGTTTCAACCGGAGTTTAAAAAAAAGATCCATATGGTCGACTGTAAAGATTTACAAAAGGCAACGATGTGATTTCTGCATCTCACGCCTCTGTGTTCTGTGTTTCAGCCTCCTGCAGCACAGGCCGCCACATATCTGAACCCTGACCCTACCCAGAATCCCTTTGGGCGCCCTCAGCCCTCGCTCGCTCTGAGCGGCAGTCACGACCAACCGACTTTCTCCCAAAATGCCTCGGCTGTCCCCGAGTCCGCCGACGTTGACCCTCCGAGCTCAGCGGCGTCCCATCATCCCTCAGCGCTGCCTGACAGGAGCGTTCACGCCCCCCGACCTGCAGCAGCGTCGCCGCCCGCAGACCAGCCGTCCGTCTTCCAGACGTGGGCGATTTACCAACCTGCCGACTCGGAGCAGGTGACGCGGTCGCTCCACAGGCCGCCGTGTGTTTCTGCCGAGGAGGATGAGGAGGAGCCGAGCCGCCCCCAGGAGCACGACGCCACACGCCAGTGAGTGACTGCCAGTGTTTAATTCATCATGTGACAGACGGGAGAGCGTGCGTGATAATAAAGGTCATGTTTGCTCCTCAGGTTTGTCACGCAGCAACACGACCCCGAAGACAACCTGAACGGTAAGAGAAGCTCGCTCTCCCATCGCAGCGTCTTCCTGTGAACGCTTTCTCTCTCTCTCTCTCTCTCTGTCTCTGTCTCTCTCTCTCTCTCACTCGTTGTCTCTCTCTCTCTGTCTCTCTCTCTCTGTCTCTCTCTCTCTCTCGCTCACTCTCTCTCGCTCACTCTCTCTGTCTCTCTCTCTCGCTCACTCTCTCTGTCTCTCTCTCTCGCTCACTCTCTCTGTCTCTCTCTCTCTCTCTCACTCGTTGTCTCTCTCTCTCTGTCTCTCTCTCTCTGTCTCTCTCTCTCTCTCGCTCACTCTCTCTCGCTCACTCTCTCTGTCTCTCTCTCTCACTCGTTGTCTCTCTCTCTCTCTCTCTCACTCGTTGTCTCTCTCTCTCTCTCGCTCACTCTCTCTGTCTCTCTCTCTCGCTCACTCTCTCTGTCTCTCTCTCTCTCGCTCACTCACTCTGTCTCTCTCTCGCTCTCTCTCAGTGTCACAGGGCGCCACAGCCAACCTGTCCCACATCACGCCCAACACCTCACTGGGCTATGTTCAGGCCACGCCCTCACGCGTGCTGCCCTCGCCCACCGTCAACACGCGGGAAGCACTGGGTGAGTTCAGGGTTTCCAGGCGGCTCTTCTTCACGTGTTGAATCGGCTCCCCGGGAACAAATGTTTTTTAATTTGAAGCAGCGGGTCGTCGAGGTCGAACGCTGACGCTGGTTTTTCTTCTCCTGCAGGCGTGATCATGGACATGTTCCAGGCTCCGACGCTCCTCGAGGATCCGTTCGGCGGCGCCTCGATGCTGCACGCCGCCGAGAGTAAGGCGCATCAGAGCTTCTCTGGAAACGGTAAATACCTAATCAGGAAGTGTGTCATAGTGAAAATAAACTGGTGGATGTGCTTTTATTTTGGTAGTCTAAAAGGGACAGGAAGCTATAAGAAGACAGCGAAGCGTTTGTTTTGAACATTTCTGCAGCTTTACGTCCGTTTGGTGAATTCTCCTTTTCGCTGCGTTCGTAGCTTTCCAAGGAGGCGCTTCCTCTCTCCCCAAGCCCGCCGCCGCCGCCGCGCCGTTCACCATCTTCCAGGACGACGGCGACAAAGAGAACGGCAGGTAAATAAAAGATCATCACCACAGATCTCATTGTTAAGATGGAACCGGCCTCCTGATTGGCTGACGACTGATCCAGGCTGTAGCCCCGCCCCCCTCGCCCAATGACAGCGGAGGCGTTAGCGGTGTAGAAAATAAAAGCCTGGATGAGTTCAGACGTCACATCAGGACGTTTTTATCCGTCATATCACACGTCTGGTTTTTTTTTCGTCCCCGTGTCCAGTGTGGCGGCTCCTCCCGTGGTTGAGAAGTCTAAACCAATCAGAGCTCTGTCTGAGATCCCGGTGTCCAACAAACCCAACGTGAGTCCGACGACCTCTGACCCCGTTCACTGGAGGAGGGGCGGTTTGACCGTCTCCGCCCTGTTTTAACCACGCCTCCGTTAACGGTCTGTTTCCTGTCCAGGACACGCCTCCTGACCTGATGCCCGATGAGAGCACCATGTGGGGCGCTCGCTACAACTCCCTCAACTCTCTGGCCGCGTGTCCCAACAGCACCACAGACTTCGCCATGTTGGCTCAGTTCGTCTCCACGCCGTCCGCGTACAAAACGCCCGTCAGCAGCAACTCTTTCCAGGCCCGAGGTACCCGGACGCCACTCGTCTGTTTTTACACTTCTATCACAGTTGGGACGCCGACTGCTCAACCAGCTGATGTTTGTTTCTCTCTCTAGAAATCGACTGCGACGCCGATGACGAAGCGTTTACCCGACGCCACACCAAAAAACTCAGGTACTGACCACGTCGCCCTCTGGAGGTTGTTTCTGGTATTTTCTTGTCTAACAGGAAACGAACTGTTCAGTCGTGAAGAGCGGCCTGAAAGCGTCCTCCAGGAGGAGTCCAGATGTTTCATCTCATGCGTGTCCTCTTGTTTCCTCCTGCAGCCCCATCATCGAGCAGAGTCCGCACAACGAGACGCTCTCCGAGACCGCCGTCGGTCAGCGGGCGCCGTCCTCTCAGGGACGAGGCACCATCGTCGGCGAGGGTCTTGCCTCCGCCCCCTCCTGCCTCACCACCTCCTCCACCACCATGGTGCAGCCCCCTCCCCCTGCCGTCCTCTCCTTCAGAGACCAGACCATCTGTCCCACCGAGTGCTCCGTGTCCAGGACCACGGGACGCCACTGGGAGGTTTACACGAGCCCTCCCAAACAGACCTGCGATCCGCCTCAGACTTTAGTCCGCCCCCGATGTGAAGACTTTACGATCATGGAGGATTTAGACGAACCCGCCAGTCCAGAGAGAGTCCAGAAACAGGTCTACGATGACGTCCCCATGAGCCCAGAGAACGCTCTCCAACCCGAGTGGCCGGCGATCCAGAGCGCAGAGGAGACCGCGGAGCCAGACCTGGACGCCTTCCTGAGTCCACGTCGCCGCTCGGTCTACAACAAGAGCACGGACGTCCCCATGAGTCCGCAGCAGCCGCTGTGTGCCGACGTGCCCATGAGCCCGGGGGTGCAGCAGAGCCAGCTGGGTGCAGACGACGAGCTCATGATGAGTCCGTACAGAGGAGGGAGAGCGAGCGCAGACGTGTCGATGAACGCGACGCCGGAGAAGACGAGCTCGGCCCAGCTGGTGTCAAATCCCTGGGACGACGGACTGATCGCCGACCTGCTGTCAATGCTCAGCGCTCCACTCACGTCCCACCCCCGCTGCGTCACGTGGCGGTGCAACCTCCCCAACATCTCCCCGAAGAAGACCATCAGCATGGGTAAGAAGGAGGTCTCCTCTCACACAGCTCTGCATGCGGTGGACACTGTAGCTTCAGTGTTTAGCCAGCTCTGCATGTAGAGACACTGTAGCTTCAGTGTTTAGCCAGCTCTGCATGTGGTGGACACTGTAGCTTCAGTGTTTAGCCAGCTCTGCATGTGGTGGACACTGTAGCTTCAGTGTTTAGCCAGCTCTGCATGTGGTGGACACTGTAGCTTCAGTGTTTAGCCAGCTCTGCATGTGGTGCACACTGTAGCTTCAGTGTTTAGCCAGCTCTGCATGTGGTAGACACTGTAGCTTCAGTGTTTAGCCAGCTCTGCATGGGTCTGTAAAGCTTTCTGCGTTCTAACCTCTCTCCATGTTTCATCTCCAACATTGATCCTAGTTTGAGCAGCTTTCTGCTGCTGGAGCTTATTAGAAACATGCAGAGGCTTTTTAGCTCGGGTACAATCACTTCTATCTGAAGCAGTTCCACTGCCCGCTTCCATCGCTGCAACACCTGTTCACCTGATAACTGCTCTCATATCTGGCAAACCCAGGGGCGTCCAAAACGGCCTTCAAAGCCCCGCCTACCTTCTCTGGTCCAATCAGATCCAGAGCATTCAGGAGCAGAATCTAAAGTTAGAAGGAGGACATACTGGCTGCTGCATTGTTGTCAGAGAAGCTTCAACACAGCAGGTTTCCTTCATGACCACACAGGAAGAGAGCAGCTCTCTGATTGGCTGATTGATCACAGAGGAAGAGAGCAGCTCTCTGATTGGTCCTTTCAGAGATGCTCAGATGGTCGGCTGTCACTCTGAATAATGCGATGAAAAAAGAGGCGTGTCGACTGTTGATCTCTCTCTCTCTCTCTCTCTCTCTCTCTCTCTCTCTCTCTCTCCCTCTGACAGGAAGCTCCTCCCTCCGGGTTGATCACGTCCTCGGTGAAGGAGCGTTTGCCACGGTCTACCACGCCACTGACCCCGCCTCCTCTGAGAAGATGGTGCTGAAGGTGAGACTGTGAATCCGCTGGCTCAGATCTGCTCCTCGTTCTCTCAGAGTGACACTCTGTGCGTCTCTGCAGGTTCAGAAACCGGCCAATCCCTGGGAGTTTTACATCAACACTCAGCTGGACGCTCGGCTGCGGCCCGACGTCCGCCACTTCTTCAGCAACCTCCACTCCGCCCACTTCTTCAACAACGGGAGCGTGCTGCTCGGCGAGCTCCACAACTACGGCACCCTGCTGGTACGTTCGCATGTCCTCTTAAGTTCGGTTACCGTGGAAACTAAGATAGAAGTCCTCGGCGCTGATGACGGCGGTCGTTGGAAGCCTTCTGCACGCCGTCTTCATCGCACAGATTTTGTCGTTTTTAAACGCCGGCTCGCTCTTTCAGAACGCCGTGAACATCTATAAAACCCTGAGCGATAAGGTGATGCCTCAGCCGCTCGTCATCTACTTCACCGTCTGCATCCTGCGCATGGTGGAGACGCTGCACGCCATCCACCTCGTCCACGCCGACATCAAACCCGACAACTTCATGCTGGGAGAGAGGTAGAAACGTGGACGGCGTGAAACCAGATTTTTTTTTTTTTAACCTCAGCTCGCTTGAAGCGGGCCGGGAGATTTGACGTGGTCGTTTTTTGCTGTCGTTCTTCAGGTTCCTGGAGAATAAATGTTTCGAGTCGGAGAACGCCGACCACGGCCTCGCGCTGATCGACCTCGGCCAGAGCATCGACATGGAGCTCTTCCCACAAGGCACCGCCTTCACCAGCCGCTGTCTGACGTCGGGGTTCCAGTGCACGGAGATGCTGAGCGGGAAACCGTGGAGCTACCAGGTGAGGTTGGGGGGGGAAAAGGGGCGGAGCCTGTGTAGAACGTGTGAAATGGCGCCGGTTTTCACCCTCTTCTCTGTATTCCCAGACGGATTACTTTGGGATAGCGGGGACGGTGCACTGCATGCTGTTTGGAACGTACATGCAGGTCACGAATGAGGACGGCGTGTGGAAGACAAACGGCGCCTTCAGGAGGTAAGACTTCCTGTTTCATCAGAGTCGGAAGGCGGTCATGTGACTGAAGGTTGGATCTCAAGCTTAAGATCTTCTTCCTGTGTTTGTCAGGAACCCTCACAGTGACATGTGGCAGGACTTCTTCCACACCCTGCTCAACGTTCCCGCCTGCAGCGCCCTGCCCAGCCTGCACGCGCTCCGCTGCACGCTGGCGTCCGTCCTGCAGCAGAACTACAGCAGCAAGCTGCCGTCCATCAAGAGCCGCCTGGTGGTGATGCTGCTGGAGAGACACAAGGCCGCACGCCGATGACCGACACGGGCGCCGCCTGAGAGCTCGACCTTCACTTCATCTTTTTAGTTCAGCTTTTTAAACGTGTGGAGGATCTGAGCGTCTTAATTATGTGTGCATGTAAAAAAGAAATTTAACTGTTTGTTTTGTTCTTAAAGCGTTTTCTGATAATTATAAATAAAGTGTGTAAGTGCAGATAATCTTCAGTCTCTGATTTCATGTTAATGACATAGTCTGTGAAGTCGACCAGTAGCCCCTCCCCCCTCCCCCAGGTGGGTGACACGCCCACAGCCAGGTGTTTGTTCTGCCTTCTCTCTCCGTAAACAATAGAGCGGCACGTTGTCAACAAACGGTTGTCATGGAGACGGGACGGCCCTGCAGCGCTTCACGCTCACTCTCCTCTGAGTGCAGATAAACAGGAAGTGAGTTGGTGACGTCTAGCTCGCTGCTTTACTCTGATTGGACAAAGTTGCAAGTTCGCCCATAAATGCCAGCAACATGACTACAAGAGAGAGAGAGAGAGAGAGTGTGTGCAGGAGGGTGTGTGTGTGTTTATAATATAATAAACACCTTTCAGGAGGACACACAAGGACTGTACAACAATCACGTGTTCACGTGTGTTTTTATTTATAAGGTATAAAAAGTTTACATGTGAGTAGAAAGAAAGGGAGAGATGTTGATATGAGCAGAGCCATGATGCTCACAGCTGATTGGTTAAGGATGTTAAATCACAGCAAACAGAGGCGTCTGGAGTCTCACTTTAACTTTGTGATTTATTAATAACAGTAAAATAAACAGGAGCTCAACTTTGATCATAAATGATTATAAAAAGAAGGGCTGAAAAGGAAACATCCTGTTAAATGTGTTTCTAAGTAACGCTGGTTACGATGACATAACGTTTTATATTGTAAATAAAAAAATATATTGTTCATCTTACATGTGAAAGATAATGTGACACAATCTGTAATCAATACTGCTCCGGTTATTGTAATTAAAAGCTGCATAAAATACCATCATAGTGACTTTGCTCCCCATTGATTCCTATAGACTCTGCTGCTAGCGTAGAGCGAAGAGACCCATCCAATATGGCGGCGATGTTTCAAGCCCGTTCCAGCCCGTAATGAGGCGTCTACGTATATTATGTGTATGTGCAGATAGATAGATACTTTATTGATCCCGAGGGAAATTCGAGCTCAGCTTCAGAGAAGAGTTGAATGTGAAACAGTTTAAAGTGATTTATTTTCTGCCGTTGTGGAGAAGTTCATTTCTACTCTAAAAGTAAAACGTGTTGTTTTCATTTCAAGCGATGCTTTTATTTCATTTAATATTCAATAAAAAACCTGGAGCCTTGGTTTGATTATTTTTGACTTCATATTTCAGCTCCTGATGAAATGTGAAATATGAGGATCAGCGGAGTCTGACTGAAGCAGAAGGTTCATCAGGATCATTTTCGTAGTTCACCGATGCTTCACCTACATCATCGTACACCTGAGGAAACAGGAAACACGAGGAGTGAAAATGGAGGAGAGGAATCTACACGAGGACGCTTCAGGCTTTACTTCCTGCTTACAGAGTCGTCAGCCCGTCCTCTCTGGTTCCCTGAAACAGGAAGTACAGAAACACTTCAGCTCGGACTTGAAGGTCGGTCGGTCGGTGGTGATGATGTGTGAATCAGAGTGTTTCTCACCTCGAGCTCTGAAGAGAAGAAGAGTGAGCACAGTGACCAGGAGGAGTTCAGCCACGCGCAGAGCCAACATGACCAAGTCCAGACCAGAACACCCTCCAACATCTAGATGAGTTCAACCAGATCACTTCATTTTATTTAGATAAGAACATTTCAACCTGTGACGCTTCAATCTGATCAGAATCTGACTGACTGTAAACATCTGCCCGTCTGTACTGACCCGGTCAGACCCGGTTCTTTCTGACTCGGTCTCATAGAGCCGTCTGTCTGCTGACTTCTTTCACGACATGTTTGTTTTGACTCTTGTTGTTTTCTTTCACTGATCAAAGTTCACTTCCTGCTCACTGGATCTACGTCGTCGTCCTCGGTATTGTTGATGGTGACCGAGACGCTCAGAGTGAGTCGGGTCTGAAGGAATCAGATTTGAAACCACCTGTTTGTGACTTTTTGTGTTCAGACTGTAAAACAAACAAACTACATCCTACAACCTGGAGGATTTGGAGGCGGGGCCTATGAACCCAAGTGAACCGCTTGGTGTCCATTTAATTAAATCAGACGCTGACTCACCGCTGTGGACATATATTATTCTTTGTGGTGGTCTGGTTGTTAGTGGTCGTGGTCTGGTTGTTGTTGGTGGTCCGGTCGGTGGTGGTGGTGGTCTGCTTGTCGGTGGTGGGGGTCCGGTCGGTGGTGGTGGTCCGGTTGTTGTTGGTGGTGGTGGTCCGGTTGGTGGTGGTGGTCCGGTTGTCGGTGGTGGTGGTGGTCCGGTCGGTGGTCTTGTTGGGCCTGAAGCAGATAAACACAGCTCAACAAACTGTTCAGACTTGTGTCGTCAAATAAAATTCAAAACTTCAAATCCAAGAGAAACATTTTAATTGTTGGAATTTCCAGTGAAAAAGAAAAGATGGAGAAATCCAACCACATTATTTACGAGCGTCATCTTATCGTGCCGTGTACCTGACATGCACAGTTTACTGTCTAACACTGAATCCTGAGCTGAAAACATTGTGATGCATCGACTCACCTTGAATGACAGACAGAAAAATCACCTCGTCTAGATATCGTCTTTCGTGTTGTGTGTCCAGGTGACATAGATAAGGACCAGCATCGTCCTCGGTGACCTCCTTGATGACCAGAGAGCAGTCCTGCGTGACCTTCAGTCTGCTGGATTTAGCTCCCGCAGACGGACTGACCTGCCCGCGTCCAACCAGCTTTTCTCTCTTGTCTAACCAAGAATTAAAGACCCAGTCGGTGTTTTCACACAGATATCGACCTGCTCTCACATGTTCACAGAGCAAAGTGGCGTCCTCTCCCACCATGACTCTGACTTGAGCTGCTGCAGAGGTCGGGGAAAAAGACAAAGAATAAATAAATGAAGAAAATGTTGATTCCTAGTATTTTTCATGTCTGTGGTTTAAACGTTCTTACCAGCGAACTGAAGCAGCGCTGAGAGGAGCACAGAAGTCTGGATCCATCTGAGCTGGTTCATCGTGATTCTGCGTCTCTGTCCTCCCGTCGTCAGGTCTCTAACTGTCGGACTTTCTTCAGTTGAGCTTTTCTTAAAGACGAGCCGCATCTCTACTTCCCTTTCTTAGCGTGATGTCACTTCCTCCTTTTGACTTACAGCCTGCTTTAGGTGTCTCTTCGGTTTATGATGAGCCATGTTCACACGGCGGTGATCATCAACCTTTTTTTTTTATTGCAAGACGAGAGGCCATCACAGCACATAACCTGAAGGTCAGTGAAGAGGTCAGAGGTCACGGTCTTGTTTTCATTTCCTCGCTCGAACAGGAGACTTTAAACTGTGTGTGACCGACTGTTCAAACACGTCTGTTCGGTGTGAAATGTGTTGAGTTGTCCTTTTCTTGTTTCATGTCGTTCTGAAGGTCATCCAAGGTCAACTTGTTGTTATTTGTTTGAAGGAGGACGTCTGTTGTTGAGCAAAGTGAGCCAACGTTTGCACAAAAACCCCGCTGACTGAAACGGGCCCCAGGTTTTAGTCTCGGAGGTTTGACGCCTGAAGGGGAAGTCGCTGGGTGAGAATGTGGCCGTCATCGCTCACAGTAGAGCCGTGGTTAACACCAATGTGACCATGTGACCATCCTGACGACTGTCCCACAGACACAGCTGTGTGAGTCAGGGCCGGCGTTCCCAACCTGCCGGTCCCAACGCCAGCTGAAAGTAACATCAGCTCGTCTGAAATGTGTGTTTACAGATGCATAAAAAAACACAACATGTTGTCTACAGAGGCTAATTTAGATCTTACTCCTGTGTGAAGAAACACAACACGATAGGAGTGATGTGTTGTTGCCTTTGAGAGAACATGGGAACCATTTCATGACTGAATGTCAATAGGTTCAAGGTTCAAGGTTCAAGGTTCAAGGTTCAAGGTTCTTTATTTGTCAGTTCCAAAATATGAAATTACGTTTCCCCCCTCCCCACGGTGCTATGTAGATAAAAAAGGTAAATAAAATAAAACAAGGTAAAAAAGATAAATAATATTTACATTAATAAACCTAAATGTGCAAAAAGTACAAAGTTAAATAAAATGGAGTATAAAACAAGATTATAAGAAAGTGAAACTTGTGCAATAAGTGACCAGGGTTCTGTTTCAATGTTCAAACAATATATCTGACGAGAGCTGTGTGATAGTTCTGTGTGGGTTTCTGTTCCCACCCAGCTTCTTGTTGTTGTTGTGTTTGGTCCTGTCTTCTGTATTTTTGTTCATAAAAAATGAATAAACACATTTATTAAAAAACCTAAATATGACTTCATCCTGTGCTGCTGATGTGAGAGAATCAGAGAGTCTGAATGTTGTACCAGCAGCCTCAGACCGTGTGGATGCTGTAAAGAAGAAGAGCTCGTCTCTGAGATATTTCAGCACGACGTTGATGTGAAACATTAACACAACATGTTCTGCCTTCTTCCATGTGATGACACCAAATCCTTCCACAGCTTCTGACTTGAGCAGGTGTTTGCACTATCTGCACTATTTGCTACTTTACAACGCACTACCTCACTTTTTAACTTAATCTGTACTCTGTTTATATTGTTAATACTTTAATTTATTTCCACATACTATCTCATGGTGAAATACTCACTAGTGCCCTTGTCTGTCGATTGTCTGTTGTTCGTTATTTGTTGTCCCAAATGTCTCCGTGTTATTTGTTTTATAGTATTGTTTTTTTTATTGCTACTTCTTTTAGTGCTCTTTTTTTGCACTTGAACCTTGATGTGCATTTAAAACTCGTTTTTCCCGATTTGTCCGAGAACACGTGAATGCACCATTAGACTGTTTCAAAACATTACAGGGACAAACGTCAACTTTGCAAAAACGTGTAGATTTGAAGACCGTCTGCAGTCAGGTGTGTACAGTGTGTTTGTGTTAATGTGCTGTAAAACAAACAAACAAACAAACAACACACCGTGTGGGTCAGCAGAGTCCATCTGCAGCTCGGATTGAAGCCTGAGGCTCAGCAGGTCCAGGTGTGTCTCATCTCCTGACTGCTCAACAGGTGCTCATCCAGCCTCCGTGTTTTCAGGGAGTCGCCTGTATCTGCTGAGGGGGATTAGCTGCTTTAAAGTCGGGGTGTGCCAGCGTCAGGCCTCCTCCCTCACCTGGTGATCTGTGAGCTTCATGTCCAGACCTGCAGCTCAGCTCACCTGCATTCTTCCCAGCAGGCTTCACGATGACTCGTCTTAACATCAGATTAACAAACAAGGTCGTTTTTTAGCTAATAAGGATAATAAGTCTATTAATATTTAAAAATGTTCTCCATGATTTATGGAAGAAGTCCTTGTAACTCTTAATGTTTTTAATTTCCCTAAATTGTTGTGTTTTGATTCCTCCCACACTTTCTGAAGCAGTGAACGCACCATGTGAAGCGGTGGAGTTCAGGAATGTTACCTGTGAAGATCACTCCCATCATCAGAGCGGTGGGCGGTTCTTGTCCCCGCACCTGAGTCCCAACACCTGAAGGCAACAACACGCCCCAGCTGCTGCTGCTGCTGCCTTCAGGTTCACTCAGAAATGTCTAAACTGGAGGAGATCTGAGCACCAAGCTGGCGACATGAGACGTTTAGGAGCCGAGGAGAAGAGTCTGAGTGTTTCATCCTGCTGGCCCCCTCGTTAACGAGCTGGTGTGTGAACGCAGCGGGAAATTATCAGCAAATTCACCACCAGAAGAAAAGCGTGCAGGGTGATGACACTTCTATCACACACATGATGCAAAGGTGACGTACTCGTACTGAAGTGGGCCTTGAAGATCCTTGAGAGAGCCTTGAGATCCTGTCCTACCCAAGAGCTGTGATGACTCTAAACGCCCCCCCAACTCCAACCACCCTGAACCTGCTGTTCAAATATCCCTCTTGTTTTCTAGCACCCATTGGACAGCGTGTAGTTTGTCCACACACACACACACACACACACACACACACACACACACACACACACTCAGGTAGCAGCACGCTCAGCTCCTTCAGGCGTCTCGTAAAGATGCAAAACTTGTGTTGATATCTTTTACAAACAGACCGATCAGAGGAGGAGAGGACGCCGGCTAAACTGCACAAAAACCTCCCAACATGTTTAGTGAAGTTTGGATGGCGTGCAGGAGTTTTGCTATTTAAGATAGATAGATACTTTATTGATCCCGAGGGATTCAGGATTCAGAAGAAGACATTTCCGAACATTGGACGTCTACGACTTTTACTTCTGATGTGAACTTTGGATTGAAACGGGTTCAGACATCGTTTCACTCCAGTCATGAATTCTTTTTACAGACTTGAAAACAAAGCGGCATATTTTCCGAGCCACACCTGAAGGCAGCACATAAGGTGTGTGAAAGAGCTTGTGTGTGTGTGTTTGCTCATCAGTGTGATCGGAGCCATGGAGGGCAAAGGAGGACTGTCGGACGAGGCCGTGTCAGCCGCCTGTCAGGAGGGAGACCCCATCACCAAGGTGATTTGAAACATCTGATCTTCACTCTTCATCAGTCTTTTCTTCAGTCTTCTTCTGGTCTTCTGGTCTTCGGGCTGCAGACGGGGCGGTGAGCTTGTTATGCTGTCTAACCTGTTGGCAGAATGCGTCTTCAGACCTGCTGAAGCCTGCAGGCCACGCTGCCGGTTCACACACTTTAACACGCTGTACGGAGAGTCTGATCGACTCGTCCACGCCGACAGGATCGATCAGACACGGAGCGAGGTTCATACTCCTGTGAGGGCTGAAATCCTCCCGAGCAGGGTCACTGTGGAGCAACACGCCTAACAAACAAACCTCTCAGAACAACTCTGAGTGGATCCACTCGAGCACGATGTTTCTGCTCCTGCCAGGAGATCTGACCGAAGCAGCTTCATGTGGTTTCATGTGTGTTGTGTTCGAGTTAATGAGGATCAGCTTCACTCTGCTGGCTTTGAATACAGCAGGACTAACTAAAAGGGTCTACGTCATGCAGGGCTCCTTCCTGTCGTGATGTCACACAGCCTGAGCCAATCCGGGACAAAGACATGGCTTATGTATCTGACTTCAGAACCTGATCTGCCTAAAGAGTCAGACAGACCAGAAACAGCTGAGTCACTCTGAAGCCAAAAGACTCCTCGTTAGTGTTAATCTACTGTTCACTTCCTGTTTACCACACGATAACTTCCTGTTTTAAACGTTTTATTTGCCGTTTACATCCTGTTCATTACATGATCACTTCCTGTTTATCAAATGTTCACTTCCTGTTTACTAAATGTTAACTTCCTGTTTACGACATGATCACTTCCTCTTTACTAAATGTTCACTTCCTGTTTACTAAATGTTAACTTCCTGTTTACGACATGATCACTTCCTGTTTACTAACTGTTAGCTGCCTTTTTGTGAATGGGTGTGTATGTGACTTCCTGTGCGTCTGCAGCCAGCCTCTAGTGGACACTCCAGGTACTGCAGGATGTTACACTTCATCACTGGAGGTTTCTGCTCGTTTAAAATGAACCTTGTGTTTCCGTGGTAACCAAACAAAAGTTACAGAATGACTAGTTTCCACGTCTGGTTTAGAGTGAACTTAAGACGGAGCTTGAACCGCGGGACAGGAGGACGCTCCGAGTTTTTAAAAGTTCTGAACTATCATTAAAGACGAGTCATTTCCCCCCCACACTGTTTCCTCTGTTGTTTGTGTAGGATTACATGATGCAGCAGACGATGCTGAGGGTCAAAGATCCCGCCAAATCTCTCGACTTCTACACGCGAATCCTGGGCATGACGTGAGTCTGACGCTGAACAAATCAAAACTCAAGGTCCTTTTTTTTGAAAGCTGCAAAGTTTAGTAGAATAAAAAAGCATTGCAGCAATGTGAAAATACAACAAACTGGAAGCTTTCACCCTCGCCTGTGTTTTCCAGCCTGCTGCAGAAGATCGACTTCCCCTCGATGCGCTTCACTCTTTATTTCCTGGGCTACGAGGAAAAGTCGGACATCCCGGCCGACATTAAAGAGAGGACGGCGTGGACGTTTTCTCGCAGAGCCACCATCGAGCTCACGCAGTACGTATACACTGAAACACCTCTGTTATAAACCTCTGTTATATTTATCCTCTGTCGCCCCCCGGTGGTGAAACAAACTGAGTCCCTTTACACCTTTAAGAAAAAGATAAAGACCCATCTCTGTACAAACACCTGCGACCTTCATCATGATGATGTTCAGGATGGTTTTAATGCAGATTAAAACTCAAGATCAGCTGTCTATGTTTTGTTCTGACTCTGCTCACTTCCTGTCAGCAGCTTTGTTCACTTCCTGTTTGTCCTATCAGACTCAAGTGTACCCAACAATACTAGCGACCCAAGTTGGTTAGGGTTAAATTAAATTGGATATTTTATAGGGACGTAGCGTGTCTGAAGGGGCGTGGTTTGTATGGACAGGGTTCAAAAGGGGCGTGGTTTATATGGGCATGGCTTGAAAGGGGCGTGGTTTGTGTGGGAGTGGTTTGAAAGGGGCGTGGTTTGTGTGGGAGTGGTTTGAAAGGGGCGTGGTTTGTGTGGGAGTGGTTTGAAGGGGCGTGGTTTGTATGGACATTGTTAGAAAGGGGGCGTGGTTTGTGTGGGAGTGGTTAGAAAGGGGCGTGGTTTGTGGGGGAGTGGTTTGAAGGGGCGTGGTTTGTGTGGGAGTGGTTTGAAGGGGCGTGGCTTCTAGCCAGTCAGTGTTAGGGTAAGGGTTTGTAGCTAGACCCTTCTCATCAGACTTGCAGCTGTTTGTTTTCACTTCCTGTCGTCTCCTCCTCTCTACATCCTTCCTCGTGTCGTTGTTACTCTCTGATGTCCGTCTCTTTGGATCAGTGCGTCTGATAAACGCGTGTTTGATTTCTCCGTGTGTCAGTAACTGGGGCTCGGAGTCCGACGAGAGTCTGTCGTACCACAACGGGAACAACGAGCCGCGAGGATTCGGTGAGACGTTCATGGTCGTCTCATCTTCTGTCATCAGTTTATCTGTCTCATTGTAATGTTGTTAAAGATCGTGCGTCTTCTTTCAGGTCACATCGGAATCGCTGTCCCCGACGTTTACGCCGCCTGTAAACTGTTTGAAGAACAAAAAGTGACGTTTATAAAGAAACCAGAGTCAGGTGAGACGTTTGTGTGTCTTTGGATTCAGGTCCAAACATCCACTGTTAAATATTTCAGACCATTAAAAACCGTCAGACTGTTTTCACTCTGCGTGATTCACCACGTGAGATCAGCTGGAGGACAGAGTGCTGTCGGCAGGGACTATTTTCAGCGGCGGATTAATCCCCGCTTGTAGCAGCAGGATGGCGTGTGCAGCACTGAGACGCTTTAAACTACAGAGTTATAAAATATAAAGAATAAAACGAACTATTATTATTTATTATGGTCTTTTCTTGGTCTCGGAGCATTCTGCTCTTAGTCTGAGTCTCGGTTAGTTTGGTCTTGACCACAGCACCCCCCCCCCCCATCATCCCTAGAGACGGAGCTAATGCAGCCACAGGAAACCAAAGTTCTTGTAGTTTCACATTTGACATCAACATTTAATCCGTTCTATTTGATTCTCACATTTTGATTATATGGTGTGATAACTTTGTCCGACGTCATCTGACCAGGAGGGGGGGGGGGGGGGGGGGTCGATGATTCCTCATGTTTATAACTCGGCTGTGACTCTGGTGATTATTTGGTGCTATTTAGGGTCTCAGAGTCGTCTGGTCTCGGTTATGGGGGTCTTGACGACAACACCAGTCTATACACATGTTCACCAGAAGGTGGAGCTGTGACTCAAACTGACGTGTGTGTGTGTGTGTGTGTGTGTGTTGTGGCCTGCTGTCTGAGAGTACAGTGAGCTGTGTTAACTGTCAGTCTGTCTCCTCTCAGGTAAAATGAAGGACCTGGCCTTCATTGTGGATCCTGACGGTTACTGGATCGAGATTCTAAGTCCCAACAACATGGTGTCATTAATGTCACCTTAACGCTCGGACACATTTCTGTTTAACATCACAAACCTTTGATACGTTCATAAACTCTTTAATCGTTGAATCCTGCTCATGTTACACTTCCTGCTTTTATGGCTGTTTAAAAGTCACTAAAGAAACAAAATAAAAAGATGTTGACTTTTTCTTTGCTTCAGTTTGTTGCAGTGATGGAAGCGGGCAGTGGAACTGCTTCAGATAGAAGTGATTGTACCCGAGCTAAAAAGCCTCTGCATGTTTCTAATAAGCTCCAGCAGCAGAAAGCTGCTCAAACTAGGATCAATGTTGGAGATGAAACATGGAGAGAGGTTAGAACGCAGAAAGCTTTACAGACCCATGCAGAGCTGGCTAAACACTGAAGCTACAGTGTCCACCACATGCAGAGCTGGCTAAACACTGAAGCTACAGTGTCCACCACATGCAGAGCTGGCTAAACACTGAAGCTACAGTGTCCACCACATGTAGAGCTGGCTAAACACTGAAGCTACAGTGTCCACCACATGCAGAGCTGGCTAAACACTGAAGCTACAGTGTCCACCACATGCTGAGCTGGCTAAACACTGAAGCTACAGTGTCCACCACATGCAGAGCTGGCTAAACACTGAAGCTACAGTGTCTCTACATGCAGAGCTGGCTAAACACTGAAGCTACAGTGTCCACCACATGCAGAGCTGGCTAAACACTGAAGCCACAGTGTCCACCACATGCAGAGCTGGCTAAACACTGAAGCTACAGTGTCATAATGTGGATGTAGAGGGCGCTGTGAGAGGTTGTAAAAGGTTTTACAGCTGTAGGTTCCAGGATACATCATCAGCTTCTGTGAGTGAATGGTAAACAGACCTGTTGCATTGTGGGTAATGTAGGCTTTGTATGTTTGGAATAAAAACAGACAACATTTCTGGTCTTGCCTCCTCGGTTTTACAGTTCAGGAATGTGGAGATAAATCAGTTTGAGCTGGTCGTCATAGCAACCGTTTCATCACATAACAGACTCTTGAGTTTGTGTGATCTTACAGCCGTGTGTGTGTGTGTGTGTGTGTGTGTGTGTGTGTGTGTGTGTGTGTGTGTGTGTGTGTGTGTGTGTGTGTGTGTGTGTGTGTGTGTGTGTGTGTGTGTGTGTGTGTGTGTGTGTGTGTGTGTGTGTGTGTGTGTGTGTGTGTGTGTGTGTGTGTATCTGTGTGTAAGGTTCACGTCAGCTAATTTACTCGCTGGTCACTTCAAAGCGGCGTCCTGGCGTGAGAACCGTGTCGGCTGACCGGGGTGGATTTACTGCTTGCGGTGCTGTTCCCAGGCCTGTCAGCCGTTAATCCTCCATTCAGCTGGACGTGACGCCGTGTTCACCTCTGCACGATTTAACGGCTGCTGCGGCGAGTTTCAGAGCGTAAATCAAGAGCAGGATAAAGGCGGATGAGCGTGTGTGTGTGTGTGTGTGTGTGTTTGAAGGGGCGGCCGCTGCTCGCCAACGGGGAAGGATGGCAGAGACTCAGAGCCCCCCCCCTCCCCCGGGGTCTGACAGTGTGTGTGTGTGTGTGTGTGTGTGTGTGTCTCAGCAGCAGAGTGAATTTCCCCTCGAGGGGTTAATAAAAGATTTCTTCTTCAATCATCGTATGAAAAAAAAAACAAGCTGCAACTTTTCAGAAAAATCAGGAAAGTTGTTACTTCATGTTTATTTGCAAAAACACACACACACACACACACACACACACACACTCAGTGACGAGCCGATGATGAAACACGAGCAACATGGTTTAAAGGACCAATCAGTGACTGAAGCAACGACGTGACCTTATGACATCATCAGGCATTAAGGGAGCAGCAGCCGTCCTGACTGGTTGTTTGGGTTTTAAATGCGGCGCGGTGAAATCCCTCCATCCGACCGTTTTCTTCCGCTCGTCCAAGGTCGGGTCAAGGTCGAGTCCGGGGAAATCCTTCTGTCGGGGTTAGCATGAGCAGCAACATGGTAAACAAACAGAAGCTGTTCTGATTGGCGCACGGTCACACGGTTTGATGATCGACGATGTTAAACGTTAGCTCGCTACTCGATCTACAGGAAGTGCTAACACCTTCATTAGAAACGTGCCAGGAGTTAGTCTGTGTCAGAACGCTCCGACCTCCGTCCCCCACGGTCTGTACGGTTTACTGCTGCCGAGCGGAGCGTGTGACGAGGAGGAGACGGGGGGACTGGCGGTGGCGGTGGCGGCGGCGGTGGAGGTGAAGGAGGCAGGAAGCAGGGGGAAGGCTGAGTGGAGGGCGATGGGGAAGGACGCTGAGAGAGAGAGGAGGGAGGCAGAGAGAGGAGGCATCAGAGACGAGGAGGGAGGAGAGGAGGAGGTGGAGGAGGTGGAGTCTGCGTAGGAGGCGACGCAGCGCTGCGATAGCTCCACCAGCCTGTGGGGGGCGCCACCTCCTCCAGCATCAGGAGACACACAGAGCCCGCTCAGTCCGTACGGCGAGGCGGCGGGTCGGAACGCAGCCGCCCAGTGGTGGGGGAGGTGGAAGGGGGGAGGTAAAGGGTGAGGCTGCTGGAGGTGGGGGTGTGGTGGTGTCACGCTCAGGGCGGCGGCGGCGGCTTCTCGTTGCGAGGCGCAGGATGAGAGATGGGAGAGGAGGCGGGAGCGTAGCGGGTCGCCAGAGTCCAGGCCCTCCACGGCGCTCAGGTAGCGAGAAACCTCGGTCATACACTCCCTGAAACCCAGAGACAGGAAGTCCAGGGCCAGAGCGTGGGCGTCCAGATAACCTGCAGAGAGAGAGAGAAGGGGAGGAGTCAGATACGGCGTCTGACCTGAAGACCTGCTCGTTAGTGAAGATCGTTGATCAGAAATGTTTACATCACAGGCAGACAGCTCACAGGTGAAGTGTGTGTGTGTGTGTGTGTGTGTGTGTGTGTGTGTGTGTGTGTGTGTGTGTGTGTGTGTGTCAGAGCTACATGCTGCTCTTCTCACCTTTCCCTCCTGTGGCCTGCAGCACTTTCAGGTGATCCACAGTCATCTGCAGGATCTCCGCCTTCTCCAGTTTGGCCGAACCCTGAAAGACGAATAAATAATTAAATGATGTATAAATGTTCATTAATTCACTTTAATAATAAAAATAGTCTTTTAGGCTTTTATTTTGAAAGTTTGTCCAGTCTTAAGACGACAGTTCTTCACTTGCTGTGTGCTTTTATTTTGAAATAAAGTAAGGAACTTCTGGTAGAGTGAAGGTAAGGACAGGAAGTTAAACACAAAGGTCAACGTGTGATGTCATCAGGTGAACAGTTACAAAGGTCAACGTGTGATGTCATCAGGTGAACAGTTACAAAGGTCAACGTGTGATGTCATCAGGTGAACGGCTACAAAGGTCAACGTGTGATGTCATCAGGTTAACGGTTACAAAGGTCAACGTGTGATGTCATCAGGTGAACGGTAACAAAGGTCAGTGTGTGATGTCATCAGGTGAACGGTAACAAAGGTCAACGTGTGATGTCATCAGGTTAACGGTAACAAAGGTCAGCATGTGATGTCATCAGGTGAATGGCTACAAAGGTCAACGTGTGATGTCATCAGGTTAACGGTTACAAAGGTCAACGTGTGATGTCATCAGGTGAACGGTAACAAAGGTCAACGTGTGATGTCATCAGGTGAACGGCTACAAAGGTCAACGTGTGATGTCATCAGGTTAACGGTTACAAAGGTCAACGTGTGATGTCATCAGGTGAACGGTAACAAAGGTCAACGTGTGATGTCATCAGGTGAACGGTTACAAAGGTCAGTGTGTGATGTCATCAGGTGAACGGTAACAAAGGTCAACGTGTGATGTCATCAGGTTAACGGTAACAAAGGTCAGTGTGTGATGTCATCAGGTGAACGGTTACAAAGGTCAACGTGTGATGTCATCAGGTGAACGGTAACAAAGGTCAGCGTGTGATGTCATCAGGTTAACGGTAACAAAGGTCAGTGTGTGATGTCATCAGGTGAACGGTAACAAAGGTCAACGTGTGATGTCATCAGGTGAACGTAACAAAGGTCAGTGTGTGATGTCATCAGGTGAACGGTAACAAAGGTCAGTGTGTGATGTCATCAGGTGAACGGTAACAAAGGTCAGTGTGTGATGTCATCAGGTGAACGGTAACAAAGGTCAGCGTGTGATGTCATCAGGTGAACGTAACAAAGGTCAACGTGTGATGTCATCAGGTGAACGGTAACAAAGGTCACCTGCTTCTCGAAGGCGGTGGGGACGAGCCTGCGTAGCTCGGACAGACTGTTGTTGATTCTGTCTCTGCGTCTCTTCTCGATGATCTGACGGGTCGAAGGAACGAGAACGTCCAGATATTAAAAACATCGAAAAAAAAAAAATTTTTTTAGAACATCCGTGGCGTGTTTTTTTAAGAACCTCACCCCTCGGCGTTTCTTCCTCGCCATCACTTGTGTCGGGGTCGTGGTCGTCGGCGACCCACATCTGATGAAAGACGACGTCATGTGCCTGAAATACAAAATGATGATTTGACAAACAGGGTTCAGTAGATCTGAGTCATCAGAGACCCAAACCAAGTCCTGATGGTCCTGATGGTCCTGATCGGGGACTCTGCTGACCCACATCCAGAACAGAGAGAAACATCGGCTCATGAGTTCAGTCTTTACAAACCGTAGAGAAGGAATCTCAACACAAACACTGAATCGAGGCATGTTTTACATTTGCACTCATCCGACGGAGCTGGGAATCGAACCTCTGACCTCTGACCTTTTGTTGTTTTGTTGTGGAGCCCGGATGACGAGCGAGTGGAAGAGCTTTATGAGTCGTCATGAATCTAAATATTCTAAAATCTTCTGCTTCTTGTTGTCCAT